>NC_090300.1:116777500-117079062 GCF_039906515.1 Pseudorca crassidens | reverse complement strand
AAGAGAAAAAAATAATATCTTATGTTATTATGCCGTTCAGAATAAAGCATTTTGGGATCATTAAATCCAACCAAAAGATTTGTGTTCTAGGCTAGTGTATAACTGTAGAAAAAAGCCTGAACAAAATAAATATATAAATTTATGCTCTACAAAAGGCTTGTAGTTTTTGTACATCCTAGATATTTTCACATACTATAAAAATGATGTTATTATATCAACTTACTAAAAATGATCAAGTTGGTTTAGTTTGTCTTTGTGAAACTATAACACCCAGTTGTCGGTATTTAAAAAATCAGTTGTTAAAGGATATAGGGAAAGTTACATTGGCCAGGGGAGTAATAATAATCTCAGGCACTTCACTATAAAAGCAAATATAAGAGCAATAGATAACAGATAAAAATAGATAAAAAATCATTTGTAATCTCAAACTTTTCTACTTGCGGAATCAATTAGAGTTGAAGGAAGATTCCTGATTCTAGAAATATATTCCAGAAAAAAAAATATATATATATAAAATATATATTTAATCCCATAAGAACTGTATTGTCTTAATTTTTTAAATATGAAAACTAATGAATGTAGAATTACGTACTAAAACTAGTCCTTTGAAATGAATATATCTACCATACTTGAAAAATCTTGTTATAAGATTTTACAACAAACCTATGTCAATTAATAAATGGATTGTCAAGCTACTACCATAAAAGATGATGTAAGAAAAAAAAATATTGCCCAACTGACCTGATCAATTTCTGTGAAAGAGATTGAAAGAATATTGATGGGGGTCAGACAGTGGATTGTCCTGAATTTAAACTACAACCTTTTATTCAATAAACTCTGACAGCTTGGGAGATAAAGTTCAGGTCACACTGGCATTATTGCCTTAACAGTGGAATAAAGCACAGTAAAATGAAATGAAATAAAATAAACAATAAAATGATCACCCTCATGGTGTTCTGTGAATGAAATGGACAATGAGATAAAGATATGTGAATAATTCTATTATAGATGATGGAATTAAAGATTATTTAATTGGTAAGAAATCATATTGGGTGTGTTTTGCTCAACTTCTTATACCTTTCAGAATACTTCAAATGGAAACGTTCATATTAAAGATAAAGTAAGAACAAAAAAGCTAGTTAAATAAATTGCCTCAGAAATTTTCATAGACTATTTCTATATATAAAATAGTACACATTTATTACAAATACAGTACAAATCCAGAGGCAATACTTTCACAGAGCTTGGAATTGTCTCCAACCCCACTTCTAAGGTCCATCTGCCATCAGTTACTTTTCAAGAGTGGCCTGAGAAAGGATGTCTAGGGCATCAGGGTAGATCCCAGAGGAAAAAAGAAAGACGGAGAAGAATAAACCACTGAAACTTTAAGAAAAGGAAATGGTCCATTAAAAAAAAAAAAGCCCATTAATACTATGAACTATATTGATTTCTTGTCATTTTTGTAAACTTAACTGCAGAAAAAGTCTTTATTATTATATATTTGTAGAGCTAAAAATAGCATGTCAGATATAGGAATACAGTATACGTATTTATAACCTGAAGAATGCAGATATCTTATCAGCAGAAAATATGATTATAAGATTAATTTTTCATTTTTTGTTTGCTATTCAGGCTTATACAAAATTAAATGTATGCCACTTTATAGAATTACAATAAAAATTGGAAACACAAGATAAAACATGTAGAGTACTGGAAGAAATAAAGAAGGATTTTGGAAGAAATAGATAAAAATACCCAGTATCAAGTATCTAAAAACATTAACTTAGATCTTAGTGCATTCTGACTATTTAAGGGGAGACAAAGGAATGAGGAGGCCTAGAATTCAGGAATAAGACAGACAGCTCCAGGAAGAAAAAATAGTGAATATATTTTTTTTAGTAATAGCTTTAGTTACATATTGACATGGTATATATATTTATATATAAATAAATATATATATTTATAAATATATATATATTTAGATATTTCTAAAATGTAGAAATTGGTTTTGAAAAGAAATGAAAATAAATGTTTACATAACCATGAAAAACAACATAAGAGAACCCTTGATTAAAACTAGATAGCTGCATAGTAGAAATATTCTGAATTTACTTTTCAAATTGCAAGTAAAAATAACACTGGATATTTGGGTTTAAGTTCTAATTGCTTTGTTTTTAGTGACAGTGTCTCTATACCACCCATCAGATACAAACATAAATTGAACACAGTTGACAGATAGAAGCTAATTTTATTCTATCTTGAATTCCCATTTATGCCTGCTTGAGAGATATACTTTGCCAATCAAAATTCAGAAGATACTTTCTGTTTGGTAAAACCAAGGTGTGCTGCCTGTGAAACTGTTTATGTTTATATTGTATTCATTAAAAAGAAATGTAAACTGAGTAGGGGAGTTTTCTTTTCAGAAAATGAATCCTTTTCCAGAGATCAAAGTGGCTGAAGATTAAAGTATCCAATAATATATTTAGGCGATGTTCATGAGGCAGCTATATTCCATACACAGATGTTGTCTCAGGCTGAAATTACTTCCTTAGAATTTGAGTTAAATAATCCAATACTTCAAATGACTTTAGGAAATTGGATGTTAGGGAGACTAGCCAGCACCATTCAATTAAGTGGTCCTTGAACAGAAAAGTGCTTTCCTTTGGATGGGGGAAGAAAAAGAGTTTGATCACATTTAAGCTAATCTATCATTTATCATACCCAGTGGGTAAGATAGTTAATGACTATATTGATTTTTTTTTTTTTGTGCTTAGTTTTTTTTGTGTGTGTGTGTGTGGTTCGCGGGCCTCTCACTGTTGTGGCCTCTCCCGTTGCAGAGCACAGGCTCCGGACGCGCAGGCTCAGCAGCCATGGCTCACGGGCCCAGCTGCTCTGCGGCATGTGGGATCTTCCCGGACCGGGGCATGGAACCCGTGTCCCCTGCATCGGCAGGCGGACTCTCAACCACTGCGCCACCAGGGAAGCCCCGTGCTTAGTTTTATACACAACATTTAACCAATATGAAACTGTATGTGGGATTTGTTTTCCATTTGTTATTGATGCACTTAAATTATCTTTATTTATCTCTGTGTGCACTGATTTCAAAAGTGAATTTCAAAAGGGCTTTAGGTAGTGTCATTTTCTTAAACTGTATTCTAATTTTCATATATATTTTTTTAAGCTTTGGATATTTTTCACGTCTATAGTTATCTTCAGAGCTCCGTTTACTTTTACTAGGAAGAAAAAAAAAGCTTTGAAACTTTGCCAACAATGTTGGTCACAGACCTTTCAGAAATAACTTTTCTGGTTTCTCTTTCTCTTTCCTCATCTGCCTCTGTCATATCCCCATTGTTCATTTATGTGGGTCACTGTAATTATTCTATATTTTCTTTGAGGATTATATGGACCATTTCTAGAAAGCTGTCTTTACAAAAAGACAAAGAAAGGAATGGACGCATAATAGATATGCAGAAACTGCAAATGTGGTTAAATAGGCATCACAAAGGTGAAGGGGATTCACTGTTATACCAAATAGCTATTTAAAAATTAAAAGAAAAAAAGCAGCAACTAGATATAAGCAGGGCAAGGTCTAAAATAGCATGACATGAGAAGAAGAAAACAAAACAAAATGACTTAGGCATTATATGAGAAGTAGGCAAAGCTGGTTTCTCCCTCCCATGGTTTATACCATTGCTAGCATTCAGTTCACTTATATATAAGAATACAAACGCAATATATGTATATATACATTTGAATATATAATCTAATACATTGTTGCTATTATCATTTTGAATAGCCTGTTTTGTTAGATCAATTAGGAATAAGAAAAATAAAGTTTTTATTTTATTTTTACTTATTTCTTCTCCAGTGCTCTTACTTTCTTTATATAGATCAGAGTTTCTGACATATATAATTTTCCTTCTCTCTGAAGAACTTCTTTTAACATTTCTTGCAAGGCAGATCTACTGGCAACAAATGTCTTCAACTTTTGTTTGTCTAAGAAAATCTTTATTATTTCTCTTTCATTTTTGAAAAATAATTTTTTAGAGTATAGAATTCTAGGGATTTTTTTGTTGTTGTTCCTTTCAACACTTTAAATATTTCACTCCACTGTCTTCTTGCCTGCATGGTTCCTGAGAGAAATCAGGTGTAATTCTTATCTTTGCTTCTCTGTTGGTAAGGTATATTTTTCCTTTTTCTTCTTTCAAGATTTTTTCTTTATCTTTGATTTTGTGTAATCTGAATATAATATGCTTAGTAGTAGTTTTTTTTTTTTTTTTTTTTTTGCATTTATTCTGCTTGGTGTTTTCTGACATTCCTGGATCTGTGGTTTGACATCTGACATTAATTTGGAGAAGTTTTTGCTCATTATTGTTTTACACGTTGTTTCTTGCTTTATCTCTTTCTTCTCCTTCTGGTATTCCCATTATGCATATGTTATACCTCTTGTAATTGTCCTGCAGTTCTTAGATGTTTTGTTCTTTTTTGTTTTTACTCATTTTTCTCTTTGTTTTTTCAGTTTTAGAAGTTTATGTTGTCATATGCTCAAGCCGAGAGATTCTTTCCTCAGCCATATCCAGTCTATTGATAAACCCATCAAAAGCATTCTTCATTCTGTTAACAGTGTTTTTGGTCTCTAGCATTTCTTTCTGATTCTTAGAATTTGCCTCTCTCTGTTTACATTACCCATCTTTTCTTGAAAGCTGTCTACTAGGCTGGCACCTAATGTAACTTTACTCCCATCTTTCTGTTCTTTCTATTTTTTTCTTTTTTAAGTATTTTCATAATCTGAACTTCCCTTGTATATTTATTTTGAATACATATTGAGTGTTGTTTCACTCCATTGGATCATAAGCTTCATGAGAACATAGCTTGTATATCTCATCTTTTTTTTTTTTAATTCTTAGCATCTAGAACAGTGTTTAATGTACTGTTCAATAGATGCTCAATAAATGTGTTTAGTGATACATAACCGTATTACTTGTGAAATGAAGAAACAAATAGCACAGACAAATCTTGAAATGGTAGTAGTACAGATAATTATGTCCAAGGTGAATTTTCATACAATAAAGCTTTCACCTTCCAGGGTACATGGGAATAAATTAATGGAAAGGACTGCAAAGAGAAGACATAAAGAAAAAATTTAATGGGACTAGCAGTGTACATATGCACAACTACCAAAACTTCTGGCATCTAAGAAAATAAACCTGATTCCAAGGACAAACTTGAACTTACTTGAGAGTGATAGGAAAAATAAAAGAAACAGATTTTCATTTTCTTCAATATGGTTATCCTCAGAGTTCAAACCAACAAGTTGCATGTCTAAAAATGATTACAGTTTTTAACTGTCAATTCTTAAATTTACAACTAAGTTTTTGTTTTCCTTTAGACTCTTCAGTATAGTAAAGTGGTTTAGAGTACTCTGAGTCAGGCTTCTTTCTTCAAATCCTAATTCTGTCACTTAATAGCCATGCTATTTTAGGCAAATAACCTCTCTGAGCCTCAGTTTCCTCATCTATAAAAAAGGGAATAATATTGACACCTAATTCATAGAAAGCTTGTGCAGATTAAACGAGTATATGTAAGTGCAAAGACAGTAAAGGCCATATAGATGTTTGTTTTTGTTTAGTTCATTGTTTATATCTCTTTCTGTTTGGGTAGTAAGATTCTTGATATTCCATGATGCTTATAAGCACTTATTCATAAAGAATCTTTATTAGATTTAGTGAGCAGGGTAGAAGAAGAAAAGAAAAACAACAATTCTGAGGATGCAGTAGAGGTGGCTGTGTTCCAAAGAACTTTCTGTGGAATTCAGAGGTCAATTTGCTGAGGCAAGCTGCAGATGGATAGATAAAGTGTGATTTCCGCATCTTTCTCTAAGTGGTAATTGTGGGCCTCGTAGCCAAGGGCCTCTTTTAATGAATAAAAAGGAATGAAAAGGTCATCCCTTTTTTTTTTTTTTACATGGTAATCTTGGAGCATTGTTTTCTGAAAATGTCAGGATCCTAAACACACTGAAGAAACCTCTAGGATGCTGGTCTTACTAATCAGGCAGTGATTTAAATGGAGCCTCCATCATCATCAGGACACTGGTCCCCATGACTAACCTCGGGCCTCAGGCAACAGATGCTAAGGGCTGCTGGAGGTTGCACAGCTGCCCTCCAACCTCTGGAGAGGACACTTTGCTTCAGGGTTAGCACAAAGATTTGCTTGTTTCTCTAAAGAATATATTTTAAAGAGGAAGAAAGTAGCTCAAGTAGAAGAAATCCCAATTCCTTCCCAAAAATACTCTATAGAAAGGCAAATAGTCCTTTGATTCTCTCATAATTATCTAAAAAAAAGAATAGAGGGAAATATCTATATGCTGTTAGAGAATTTGCAGTATAGATTTGTGGGGCAAATCATACTGAATTTTTGTATTTTTCCTTTTTTCTCTCTTATCCCCACTTTCCACTTCTTTTTACATGTCCCTTTTTGTCTACTATTAAAATATGGAAATGATGTAACAGAAATCAACTTGGAAGATCATTCCTGGAGAAATTTTCTTAACCTGAAATCTCAGTCTTTTTAAAATTTTCTTTCAGCATACTTTTTGGTCTAGCATATTTCTCCTTTGATGTAAATATTTTGACTGATTTATTTTCATTAATAGCCTTGAGAACTTCTAACTGAAATAAAATATAAAATTTATTAGATATCTTAGTCACTGTGCTAAGCAATATAGTAAATAAGACTTGAATAAAACATGGTCCCAAATATTCAGGAACCCACAGCCTCATAATATTCTTGAAAGTTTCAAATAATCTATCATAATACCAAGACACAGTATAAATAAAAATAAAGTCAGAGCTTCCAAAAATAAAGAATTCACACATAAGCTTTTTTTCCATCACAGGAGGAAATAAGGTGAATGAGAAAGAAACGGAGAAAGACAAAAAGGAAGAAAAAGAATGGGGATGTATAGAACGTGGGGACAGAGAAAAAGACTGCTGTGGTGTGGGGATGTGTGTTGACTCTCCACTGTATTTCTACTTTAAAACAGACAAAAGAGAGCACCATCATGTTTAATTGAACTGGCAAGAGAAGGAAAATAACACATTTTAGGTATCTATTTGCTAAATGCAAGGAAAAGCATGTTTATAATACCTATATTGTGTAATAGCTATTCATTCATTTAAAACGTTTAGACAATCACATAATAAGGGCTGCATTTATTGGAGGGGAGACGCAGCGAGGAAACAAAGGCTTTTCTGATTGATATTTAAGCCAAGATCTGAAGAATGGGAGACGGCTGTCTGAATGTTTCAACAGAAGACACAGCATGTACAAAGGGCCTGAGTTGGAAAAGCCTCAGATGTTTTCAAGGATGTAAAAAACGAAAACAAAAACAGTAGCACATCTTGAAAAGTCAATAAGGGTCAAGCCTGACAAGGGCCACATGAGGTAGCTCCATGCTGACCTCGGTAAAAGTTCTGATTGTCTTCTAAGTGCACTGGAGGGCATTCGGAGGACATAATCCAATTTATGTTTTAAAAATACTAGCTTGTCTGTTATGTGGTGGATGAATGTGTGTGCTTTGGGGGTAGTTGGATGGTGTCAGTGACATAGAATGTCACTGATGGTGTCAGTGACAATGAATGACATTTTGTCATTCACGTCTTACAGATTTGGAAAGCAAAGTTCAGGAAAAAGAATAATTCAGGATCAAGATTTCCTCATTGTAGAACTACATGGCATCAAGTAGCTAATACTCCGTCCCTTTTTCCTAACTTTATGAGGGAGCAGATGGTTGGATCTCTATCACTAAAATTTCAACAATAGCAACAATAAGAATAACATATAATTTTATTTTGTGCTAACTCTGAGTAAACTCTATGTTTTAAGTTCTTAAAAATATTGTAATTAAAGAAATCTTCCAACGATTGCTGCCGAGAAGTTAACACCCAAGGATGCACAGATAATAATTGGTCAAACTTTGATTTCAGGCTCTATTCTTTGAATCCATAGCTCACATTCTTAACCAAGATTAGGGAAGGGAGACCACTATGTGATTTACTGTGTTGGTCTAAAGGGGTATTACAGAAAACGGCGAAAGGAATAACAATTTGACAAATAAAGAAAGTTGAGTTCCTCCTCTAGAAATCTGTTTGCCTGCTTGATAGTACCATGTTTTATTTCTATAGCTCTTTACATATTCATTTGTTTGAATAAATATATATTACATAATATATTAATTTATATGGGTTATAAATAATATATAAATATACTGAACTAAGTTTTAACTTATTTATATATCATATTTTGTCCTTAAAAATATCCTACGTGGTATGCATGGAAATTGCTATTTTGTCCATTTTACTTCTTGCGAAGTAGTCCCATTGAGCTAGGTGACACATCCAAGGACATAAACAGTTGCCTCTGAGTGAGGCTGGATCTAAAAACCACCCTAAGTCATATCCACTAGTCATTCTTTATTTTAATGCCTGCACAGCATTACCATCACTTAAAATTATCTTTAGTAGTTTTTTTCCAGTTTCCTTCATTAAAATTTAAGGCCAATGAGATGGGGGACTTTAATTATCTTGTCCCTCAGCATCTCAAACTTGCTGGACACATGGTGGGTTCAGAGTAAACATTTGTTGAATGAATAGTACTTTAAAACATGCAATACTGATCAAAAATGGCAGACCTACACTGGAATGAAAATCTTTAGACTCTTCATTGCTCATTCTATCACACTGTGCCATCATCTCAGATCATGGTCATTTGAGATCATGTAAGGTCACCAATAAATGAGATGGTACTTTGCTTTTCAAAAGCAATTTCCGATAGATACATTTTATTTCAAATTAACCACAGTTACACATCTTGGCAACAGAAGATTTTTGTGTTTTTTTTCCCTCTTTGTTTTTCTGGGTTGCATTTCACATGAGGGAGATGAGATCAGTCAACACAGTCACTTGAGACTGATCAAAGCATAAAGTATTGCATAAAACAACTCACATTTAACCTTTGCAAATGAATAAGTAAAGGGAAATTCATGAATTCTTAAAATATTGTCCCTTGGTGCAGATATCAGCCTCTTTCTGGTTTCAGCATTAATTCACATGGGCATCTTTTCCATAAACAGTCTTATTTTTCCTAAGCAACTGGTATTGCCATTGAATTTTGTGGGGAAAAAAAAAGACAAGTTTAAAATAATGTACTCTTTATGAATCCTGTAACTAGGCTGAATAATATTTAGAAAATAAATTCCATTTTAGTTTTTCAAAACTAAGCTTTAAAAGTCAATTCCTTAAACATTTATGTTAAGGCTGAAAACTGTTTCAACTATAACAATTTATGTTTGCAATCAGTTTATTTAGCACAAAAGTATGGAAGAAGAATAAAATAGTAACCACCTCCCATTTTTAAAATTGTTCTCCATTTTCTGTGGTTGAATTCTGTGACAGCTGTTCCAAAGGCAAGGGTGAAAATAGACTTAAGTACATCTCTGCTTGAGTGTACACATGAGTGCCTCTCAAAGGACACATTGACTTCCAGTGCCAGTGATGCATGTGGTTCACAAACAAAGATAGAAGACTACAACCACATCTTAAACACTGAGTGCACCGGGTCGCTGTGCACAAGGCACAAGGCAGATTTTTTTCTTTTTTTTTTTTTTTTTTTTTTGCGGTACGCGGGCCTCTCACTGTTGTGGCCTCTCCCGTTGCGGAGCACAGGCTCCGGACGCGCAGGCTCAGCGGCCATGGCTCACGGGCCCAGCCGCCCCGCGCCATGTGGCATCTTCCCGGACCGGGGCACGAACCCGTGTCCCCTGCATCGGCAGGCGGACTCTCAACCACTGCGCCACCAGGGAAGCCCCACAAGGCAGATTTTTAAAGAGCCTATTTTTTTCCAACTTGTTTTATTGCTTGCTAAGTCACATTCTATGAAGAAAAGAAAATAGGACATCATTTGTAGAAAGAGGGATAAGCAGTCTGCATAAAAGTTAATACAGGTATTTGGGAAGTAAGTAATTATTCCTGTATTAAATTGCACTTACTTCTTTGAACGAAAACAAACCAAATACTAAAACACTCAAAATCAAGTATATTAATATCTGCAAAGGAGAACTTTTCCCAAAGACAAGAGTTTTTCTCTTTGCCTAAAATTACTTAGTAAATCAAATATTTTCTTCATATATGTCAAGAATATACCCATCTGGAACTGAAATGTTGTCTTTTTCAATTAACAGCAAAGCTAGAGAAAGCCAATCTCTCTTCTCTGCTATGGTTGAGTACTAGCACCCTGTGCCAGGAACTATGCCTAGCATTTTCCATGCATTGCCTCACTTATTTCTAAAAGGCAGGTCCAGATGTTACCCTTAATTTATAAGTGAAGAAACAGAGACTTCAGGAGATTAAAAAACTGTCAAGGCTGCCCAGCTAGAGAGCGGCAGAGTCAGAATTTGAACTGCAGTCCCAGGTTGCAGCCAAGTTGCCTTCCACCAATGACTGTGAGTCAGGCCTTCATCATTTCCAACCTTGACTCATACCACAATCTACCATTCACCATGCTTCCAGAATTAACAAAAGTGCACACAGGATAATTCACTTCCCAATTTAAAATCCTCCAAGTCCTCAGAATTAATTTTCAGTTTCTCAGCCAGGTAAGAAAGGCTCTGGACTATCGGCCTACAGCCAACTTTTCTAGATGGTCACTGACTCCTAAACACTTTTAGTACCAGCTATAACTACTCACCATTCTTCGGTGAACCACAGACATCTTTATTCCTTTGCCCATGTTGTTCATACTCCAGGTAACATGCCTTTCAACTTGTGTTTCTGATGGAATTCTGTTCATCCTGCCTAGCTCTGCTTTACTATTTCCTTTCCTAACCCCCATGTAGAATGAATTGTTCTCTTCATTGCCAATTGAAAGCAGACTCCAGCTATTATAAAAATAATAGCACTGGATTATAAGCTCTAGGTAGTGTAAATATCCATTGGCTATAAAGTAAACTCTTTCAAGTACAGAAACCTCTTTATTCTGATACCCCTTTCACTTTTCATATTGTTACCTAAGAAGTGACCAATACATGTTTATTGATTGTATGAAATAAAAATAGATTCTATTTCAATATATAATTATAAAGAAAAAGTATTCATTCTTCGCACACTTTTACTTCAGTTTTTATAGTTTAGCATTTTTCCTTATCCGGTAGTTATTCAATTTGGTTATGGGGTAAACAATTCATCTATCAACTCAGAAAACATTTTCTAATTGCCTCTTGAGCAATGCTTTATGTGGGATGGTCTGGACAAAAGGTATGATTGGAAAACATAGGGAAAGGATGGAAATGAAGAAACTATACTATTAAAATTGTAGGTTAGGGGCTTCCCTGGTGGCGCAGTGGTGGAGAGTCCGCCTGCCGATGCAGGGGACACAGGTTCGTGCCCCGGGCTGGGAAGATCCCACATGGCACGGAGCAGCTGGGCCCGTGAGCCATGGCCGCTGAGCCTGCGCGTCCGGAGCCTGTGCTCCGCAACGGGAGGGGCCACAACAGTGAGAGGCCCGCGTACCGCAAAAAAAAAAAAAAAAAAAAAAAAAAAAAATTGTAGGTTAAAAATTACATAATTAATTTCCATATTTAAGTAGTAAAATATAGACAAGTGCATAATTACATGTGACTTTCTTGATTAAACAAGGAAACTAAACAATTGGGGTTGCTGAACACTGTATTGATTAGGATACCTACAGATTCCTTTACTTTCTAAGCTTCTTATAATTATAAGCTTCTAATATCACCACAATCAACTGCTTAGAACCGGAAAGCATTATCTGGTTATGGATTCGTTCAAAGAGCACACTTCAGGCTTCGTTTTAGGGGGTTCATTCTCCTAGGGAAATGCAGCAAACTGCATGCCCAACCCCAAATATTCATTTTCATTATCACCTTTTAAAACTGTGTGTATTTTTATGTTCATATGTGGGCCTGCTGTTTTTCTCTCTCTCTGTTTATTTTGTTGCTGCTTTTAAGTTAGGAATAGTCCTCTGGGGAAATTTTTTTTCCAGCTTCGTCCCTGGATTTTCTCTGCTATGATTTGGTGAACACATATAATTTTTTATGGTCCACCATCACTGACAGGCTGGCCCCAAGGCACAGGGTTCTCTGTAGCGCATCATGGTTTATTGATGAGCAGTGGGAACTGAAACAGAGTGGCGGAAGCTGGCACACCAGTTACAGATCCTTGTTTAGAAACCAACTGGGCATTCAGTAATGAGAGCATGTGGTCTTCTTTGCAGAAGGCAGCTCAGGCTAGAGATCCATTGAAGCACGTGTTAGAAGGAAAGAAAATCAAACGACCATATAGTTCAAGTAGTTTGCCATCAGCAGTTTAAACCTAGCATTATTTCCTTATCACACCTTTAAAATGATTTGAAGGAAAGCTTCAATAGGATGGAATTAAGAGTAAACTGAGTTCTTGGAAAAGAGTTATAAGTGCATGATAAAAGGAATACGAGTTTACTTTTGGCCAGAATTATTTATTTTAAAAAGTTTCTACTTATTTGAAATTTCTACTTATTTGAAAGAGCTATATATGCATATGGTAAATTTTTTAAAAATTATGAATGAATAATCTGGGTAACCACAGATATAATAACTATTACTGCAGTTCCTTTCAGAAATACTCCATGTTCATTTACTTTTTAAAGCCAATTAGTGCACATAAATACATTTTCTAAATTTCTCTTGTTTTCACCTTGAACAATACATTTGGGATAATGTTTCATATCAGCCGACATAAATTTACTTAATCTATTTTCATAGTGGTCGATTATCTGGTTACACCACAGTTCATTTAACTGATCCTTGTTTCCAATTAATAGAAAATGTTAGAATGAACATATTTGTACATAAGTAGTTCTGCAATTATGTGAATATATTTGTGGTTTCATTTCAAAAAAAGTAAAGGCTAAGTCAAAGAGTATTTGTCTTTTACATTTCTGCCAAGATTTATGAGACCTTATTATCCCATACTCTTGACAACAACACCAAAATTTTAGTTATATTATGGTTGAAAAATGGAATGTCATTGATATTTTAATTTTGTTGAATTTTGATGTTTTAATTTTATGAATAAAACTGAGCACATTTTCATCTTTTCCTATGATCTGCCTGTTCATGTAGTTTGCAAAATGTTCCATTGAATTTTTGTTTTTTTTGTTATTCATTTATGTATTAATAAAAAAATATATCATATATTGTTACAATATTTACATATAATAGTTTGTAACATGTATGTTACTATTTTCTGTACTATATGCTACAAATATTTTTGTGATTTATCTTTTGTATTTTCCTAATGCTATCTTTGTGTAGATATGTTTATTTCTTATGTTGTAGCACATTTTAGTAACTTACTTTAATACTTCTGGGTTTTCTGTCTTTCTCAGAAATAGATTTCCTACTGCAAGTTATTAACCATTCTCTTACATTTCTTCTAGACATTTCACTCTTTTCATTGCTATTGTTTAACTTTTGGTCCACATGAAACGCGTTTTGTAATAAAGAGTGAGGTAAGGGTCATCTTTATTTTTTTCAAGATATTAAACACCTTAACCCAACACTATTTGATGTATAATCTATCTTTTCCCCATGTTTCAAATGTCATCTATTTTACTGCATTATTCTGTTAATTCATAAACCAACTCCACTCTATGCGTATGCTGTGTTTAATACGTGATTCTGCTACCTACATTTATTTATAAATATTAATTTCTTCTGGTATTCTACCACATGAGGCTGCTGTTTTTTGTTGTGCAGATTGTACCTAAAATAGTCTCCAGATTTAAAAAATTTTCATCATGTCACTGTCAAATATCAACAGAAAAAAAATGTTCTGTGTCTACCTCATGGGATTGTTGTCAGGACCATATGTAGTAATGTGAATTTAATTTCCAACGGGTAAATTACCACTGGAATAATTTCAATTGTTCTTAGAATCATTCTAAGTTGTGTGACCTATCCAATGGAGTTCGAAGCATCAGTAGGGGTTTTATATGAGAATTTTCATTCACCCATTTTTACCCAGGTCTAACTGTGTTCTAGAGGAATTTAGGCATCAAGAGTCACTTTTACTTTTGCCAGTTGTCTAAAACAGTACAGGTGCCCACTAGATATGCTGGTAGAATTATAAATGTTTAAGTTCAGACCCAGTATTTGAAAGTGGCTACCATTTAGTGATTGGAACTGAAAGGGTACAGTTGTATAACTGACCAGGTCTACTAATTTTATAAGATTTACTGTTGCACTAATTGCCAACGTGCAAATCAATATCCCTTTTATTTAGTACATTTCAAGACCTTCAATCAAACATGAGAAAAAGGCCTCCTAACCTAAAGGTTTGTACTGTGCATGCCTTCTATTTGCTATTTGAACTTCTATTTGAACTTCTATTTGAACCTTCTATTTGAACTCATGTTCCTGAGTTCAGGGATTGGCACTTGATCGGGTCTGGCCGTGAGCTTTGCATTTCCTGACCATAGTGAATGGTTCACAGGTGGGTATGCCACCAACCAAAGCCAATGAAGCATGATGAGGCTTTTACTGAATTTTCTGGAAAAGAAATGATTTCCTGTTGCACTTGAACCTGAGTGGATGTAAAGGCTAGATGTACTTTGGCAACTTTATAGTGTCTGAGAAAAAAGATAGCACACAGAAGGATGTCGAGAGATAGGGAGTAACTTACCCCTGAAGACATTTTTTAGTCCAGAACCTAGCTTTATTTGATGCAAAATATTCCCTTTTCAGCTTAAATCAGTTTGAGGCCATTCTTATTTACAGAATCCTATGAAGAATTCAATGTTACTTATCAGTATTATACATTATATCATGATAATTAGTTACTCAAGTATTCTCATTCACAATAGTATTCCATGTATTCTTCTTTTGTAAATTAAAGACCATGTATATGTAGGTTGCAGCATGAATATCAAATAAACGTTAATTTTTTCCCCAATAAGATTCCTTAATTAAGATACAATTTATCGGGCTTCCCTGGTGGTGCAGTGGTTGAGAGTCCGCCTGCCGATGCAGGGGACATGGGTTCGTGCCCCGGTGCGCGAAGACACCACATGCTGCGGAGCGGCTGGGCCCGTGAGCCATGGCCGCTGAGCCTGCGCGTCCGGAGCCTGTGCTCCGCAACGGAAAGGCCACAACAGTGAGAGGCCCGCGTACCGCAAAAAAAAAAAAAAAAAAAAAAAAAAGATACAATTTATCAAAGTTAATTTTAATTAAGTTATGTAAGGCTTTAAAAATCCTCTTTTTAAATAAAGGATTTCCATGTTTTCAAAGATTCTCATTGGAAGCCCATGATTATTAGCTCATAATTTCTTTTTAGTATATAGCAGTCAGAAGCTCAGTGTTAACTAAGGGCATATTGTAGATTCTATAAACATTTCACAAACATTGTCAGGAGCAGCTTGTAAAGGGAACTACTGACTGACTCTAATTGTGAATGTAGTGAGATAGAAACTTGTAAACTTTAGAGTTGACACCTAGCATCTTGCTAATTTTCACATGATTGTTATATCATGCAACTAGTTGTCCAGATAAACTATTGTGACTTTCAGAAACCTAATGTGATCACACAACGATCACAGTGTGGATCAACAGGATGACTGGTGAGAAATATTAAAAGACTGACTGCATAATACATACTTCAGACAAAAGGAAAACTAAGAGTATTTGATAATACCAAACTTTCTAAACAGCTTCATGCTTTTAATTAAAAGCTGTACTGTACTGACTCTAAGTACCTCTCTTTCTCTCTGTCTCTCTCTCTCACACACACACACCCCCCTAATACATAGCATCTAATGTTACTCTAAGCCATATTTACTGTTTACATCAGAGGAATTAAGTAAAAATATCCATTAAATATATTTCACACATGAGATCATTTTTTAAGTTCAATAATTATGTATCATTCTGATAGATATGCTTTCCTTTTAACCTCCTCATTAGAATGACAAAAAGTCAAAGTCATTTTTGGTAATCAAAATGGGAAAGTGGCATGAAACCATAATAAGGGAAAACCAGCTGAGGAGCCTGCTGCAAGACAATACCATGTATAATTGGTCCTTAATTATGCAAATTTAACAAATGGCAGAAGGATGGTTGTATTTCTTGATCAAGGCTGCCTGCCAAGTTGACAAGCTGGCGTCAGTGTAGGAAGGAGCCCACTCTGTGATCCTGACTGTGGCATCTCCTTCCACATTGCCAAAATATTTTTTGTGGAACAAAGAAATTTGTTGATTTGCTAAGACAAGTTAAATTTATGTTTTTGGTGTAAGTGAATATCCCCAGTAGCATCATTAACAAAGTTTTCTTAAACACATCATTAATTTTTTTTAAAAAAAATAAAGGCTTAGAGACCCCAGAAGAAACCCAAATAATAATTAGCATATATTTGTATGTAGGATAAGTTTGCTGCATAGTTCTTCATGAAAATACTCTGCACACGAAAGCTTTTGCAAGTAAAAAAAAAAGTTATTGGAAAAGTAAATGTGAGTTATCTTTTAATATATTAGTTAAACAAGATATATAGGAAATTAATTATTACTCTGTTTCATTTTTACACCATG
This sequence comes from Pseudorca crassidens, assembly GCF_039906515.1. Classification (NCBI taxonomy): domain Eukaryota; kingdom Metazoa; phylum Chordata; class Mammalia; order Artiodactyla; family Delphinidae; genus Pseudorca; species Pseudorca crassidens. Next base: position 117,062,430 of record NC_090300.1, on the reverse strand, counting down.
GTTTTGTACACACCTTAAAATATCTTACAATTTGTTTACTAATTGTAAACAAATAAGTACTTTAAAATTCATTTATTCATATGCTTGCACTGGGACTCTGTAAGACAGAGATAGCCTCTAGAAACATTGCTTTCTTCCTGGTTCCTGACATACAGTGGACTGAAGTCCCCCATTGCTCTCAGGCCTTCTCTTCCTAACTTAGCACCTACAGGCAATTGTTGCTCTCCTGAGATAATGGACGATACTCCTGCAGGATCCAAGTCTCCCACAGCTTCAAAATGGTAGATTTGGCTTTTGGTGAGCCACACTGAGACATACTTTCCAATACATCCATGAGGGAATTAACTTTAATGAAGGAAAAATAAAGTTGTGAATAATTCCTTTCCTTTTCTCAAATGCATTTAGTTTACTACTGTTTTTAGTTTGTTTGTTTTTAATTGAAGTACAGTTCATTTATGATATTAGTTTCAGGTATACAGCATAGTAATTCAGCATTTTTGCAGATTATAGTCCATTAAAAGTTATCACAAGACAATGCTATAATTCCCTGTGCTATACAGTATTTCCTTGTTGCTTATATATTTTATACATAGTAGTTTGTATCTCTTATTTCCATACCCCTGACTTGCCCCTCCCTCCTTCCTTCATCCCTTTGGTAACCACTAGTTTGTTTTCTATACCTGTGAGTCTGTTTCACTACTGTTTTGAATGAGGAAGAGAAGTGGCATGTTTTAGCATCTTGCCAGTGAAATTTACCGCTCTATGTATTCTAGTTTGTAATAGGCACTAGAATCATTTCCTGCTTCTTAGGCAGCAAAATCTGACTGCTAGAGTTTTGTCACTCCATACGGGGTCTTGGTAAGAATGTATTTCAATAGGTCAGGGAAAATTCCTGAACAGCTTGTAAGAAATAGCATACACAAAGTTGTGAAGAATTGAAGAATAGGAGAAAAGAAAAAATAAGGACCAGGAATATGTGGTAGTAGTGATTTAAAATTAGACTGAAAGCTAAATTAGGGTGGAACCAGTCGTAGGAAATGTGTGTAGAAGGATGTCCTTCACTGACATATTTGCCTTAATTTTGTATGTTCAAAAAACACTCTCTACTTGAAATAGTCTTATCACAGGTAAAATGAAAGAAAAACTTACAAAGAGTGTCTTTCTCTTTGGAGGCGTGATAGTATGCATCAAACACCAATCAATTATCTATTCTATTTATCAACCCTAATCCTGGGGTTCACAGTAATAGCATCAGGATTTTATAAATTTCTGTAATAAAATACTTTATTCATTCAAAATGGGATTAGCCCAGGATAGTTTTAGTATCTGTGAAACACTGTCTTGTTGAAAAACCTATTCATATTTTGTGTATTTAAATATGACCAGATATATATTCTTAGCAACAAGCATGATATTCTGAAAAATAAAGTAAAATAAAGAGAAAGCTAGGGACCGCAGGCCATGTACAGCATGAATCACTGATAAAAAAACTGAATATGACCTGAATTTCTGGAACAAATATATATACAACATGTTTAAGTAGAAGATCCCAAGCCCTTTTAAAGCACTTTCGTATAAGTTATTTTGCTCCTTGGGACTCATATTTTGAGAGGTTTACTTTCACTCAGTCTTAAAACAAAGGAAAGAATCCTATATAGAGAAGTTCAGCACTCACTTGTTTGTGTAGACAGATGAACAAATGCCTTTATAAGTCTTATTCTCCTGTATCCCTGACTCTAAATCTTAAAGGAATATTGAACGCATAATTTTCAGAGTCATAGTTTACAAATGGCATTAGCCTGGTAATGACATGGCTGATTATATTGTAGAAGTAGATCACTAAGATCCAGGCTTGCAATTCAAAAAATTCTTAGAAAACTCTGTATGGTATTGTTTCATAAGAGGAGATCATGATGAAATTCTTCAGTGCTACCATTTGATTATACCACATTTGGTATCTACAACAGTCCAAGGGTATGGAAAATAAAACACAGAACCAATGAGTCTTCAACACTACCTAGTACAGATTGTTAAAGAAGCAACTGCTAATATAAAAGTGGTCCAAATCCTTTAACAAATTCAGTAAAAGTGTCTCTGCAGGGTCTCTAACAGCTACAGACAACATCAGGCAGCAAAAACTTGTAGTACTAATGTGTGGTTTCAAAAGAACACAGCATAATCTCTTTAGAAGTAAGTCCACCAGGAGGATGCATATTTGAAAGACATTTAGAACAGAGGTTCATGTCATCTGACCTCAGGTGACCAATCTCATGATCACATAATGACAACACAAAGTCATATTGCCACCATCTCTATAATGTAACCAGAATACAAGTACTTCACTCCCCCTCCACCACCACCATCATCCTGGTCCAGTCCACCATTATTATCACTTGCCTACATTATTGCAATAGCTTCAACTGTTTTTCTCATTTACATTCTTCCTTTTTTTTTTTTTTTAAGATTTTTTGGATGTGGACCATTTTTTAAAGTCTACTGAGTTTGTTACAATATTGCTTCTGGGGGCTTCCCTGGTGGCGCAGTGGTTGAGAGTCCGCCTGCCGATGCAGGGGACACGGGTTCGTGCCCCGGTCCGGGAAGATTTCACATGCCGCGGAGCGGCTGGGCCCGTGAGCCATGGCCGCTGAGCCTGCGCTCCGCAACGGGAGAGGCCACAACAGTGAGAGGCCCGCGTACCGCAAAAAAAAAAAAAATAATAATAATTCTTCTGTTTTATGCTTTGGTTTTTTGGCTGCGAGGCCTGTGGGGTCTTAGGTCCCCAAGCAGGGATTGAACCCACCCCCCCTGCATTGGAAGGTGAAGTCTTAACCACTGGACTGCCAGGGAAGTCCCTTCCCATGTATATTCTTGCTCCTTTAGAGTCCCCTTTCAAAACAACATCTTCAATGATCTTATTAAAATATGAGTTAGATCATGCTTCTGTTCTGCTCAGAACTATCCAGTGGTTCCTCCTTTATTTCAGAATTAAAGACGTAGGTCTTATAGCAGGCTACAAGGGCATTCACAACCTGGCCATCTCTCTGATCTCAGTCCCAACCCCTCTCTCCTTGTTCTTTTTGCGAATGCCTACTGGTCTTCTTACTGTTTCAAACACCCTGCAAGTTCCCTCTGTTAGAACATTCTCCCCCAGAAAGCCATACAGCTTACTTTCTTGAATCCCTCAAGTTTCTGCTCAACTATTACTTTCACAAATCTGATGCCTCACTGAAAATTGTAACACACCCTGTTTTACCCCATCTCTTTTACCCTGATCAAATTTTATTTCCATGACTCTTCTCATATTCTCTCTTGCTTTAAAAGTTAATTTGTGTATGTGTTGCTTATTTTATGTCACTCCCTCTCTGCATCACTAGATTGTAAACTCCATAAGGACAAGAATTCATGACTATTTTTTTAAACTAATGCTCCTCCAGAGCCTAGAACAGTGCCACGCATGTAAGAAGATGCTAAATAAGTATCTATCATTCACGTAACATCTTAATTCACATAACCATGAAGTTTAGTAACTTTATTATAGTTAGCATGTTTTGGCCAGAAGACCTTACTCTGCTGTAGTGTTTTTTGCTTTCTGTACATTTAGCTATTAATAATTGGTTGAGGCGCCTCAACACTATATTCTTATGTGGAATTTTGCAAAGTTATTGACTTCTTTCGGAATTAGAATGGTTCATCCATTTGAGGTTATAGAGAATGTTATGAATGAACTCTGAATATACTCCCAGAGAATTTTCCATTCCTTATCATAAGGAGATGCTCCACAGAACCTTTTGTAAAGGATCTGATTCAAACAACTAGGAATCAGTATCAAAACACCCTTACTATTTTCAAATAATAGGAAGCTATATGTTATTTAAGGATTCACTCAAATTCCAAAGCCTGGAAAAGTATCAATCCCTCAGGATTAATCAGTTACAAAAATTCAGATATTACTCAAAGGAAATTGTCTGCCGAAACTGGGTATTTATAATTGGACAATACATATCAAACCAGTTACATATATCATATAATCCACTGTGATAGTCCTTTTGATGTGTCATCTTGGCTAGGCTACCATCCCATTATTCAACCAAACACAAATCTAAAGGTTGCTGTGAAGGTATTTTGTAGATGTGATTAAAGTCCATGATCAGTGGATTTTAATTAAGAGATCCTGAAAGGATACCCTGAATGGGCCTGATTCAGTCGTTTGAAAGGCCTTAGAAACAGAGCTGGGTCTTCCCTGTGGACAGCAGCTTAGCTCAAGGGGAGGAGCTCCATCCAGCTTTCCTGCGGGCCTGTCCTACAGATTTCAGGCTTGCCACAGTCATGCAAACCAATTCCTTGCAATAAATGTCTTAATACATAATTTCTACTGATTCTGCTTCTCTGATTGTACCCTGACTGATACAGCTACTAATGCCTCAAGGTAATATAAGACTCGGTGGAGCTCATAAGGGCACAGAAAGCTGCACACTTAATCCATGGCCTGTGGCCAATCCACTTCTGTTAGAAATGAGCAAAAATTGGAAGATCTTTTCAAACTTGCCCTTGAGTAAATTTTGCATTGTTGATTATTTATGATGGCACTGCAGAAACTGAATATTCATTACTCATCAAGTACCTTCATTAGGAATTTTTATTCTCCTAGAGTTATCTCCTGCAGTTAGAAAACCTGCTTTTTTAAAAAAATAATTTTAAGCCTAGTAAATCATATATATATATTTATGAATATATATTATATATATATATATATATATATTTTTTCTTTTTTACACCTCAATCAGGAGATAAAAATCTTTCATGAAATCTCCCACTAGGATGTAAGTTGCACGATGGAAGGCAGGTTATTAAAGTTTGTGTGTGTGTACACAACTTCCTTGTGTTTTGCTATTCAGCCTCTTTCTCCAATTTTCTAAGCATCCATTGTGCTTTTTTAATCTTTTCTGTCTGCCCTTTAGGGGGAAAGCTAGTATTTTACTAAGTGCCCTTTGAATATTCTCATTATTTTGTATCATATGTCTTATTTTTTTAAAAATAAATTTATTTTTGGCTGCGTTGGGTCTTCATTGCTGCGTGCAGGCTTTCTCTAGTTGCGGCGAGTGGGGGCTACTACTCTTCACTGCGGTGTGCAGGCTTTTCATTGTGGGGGCTTCTCTTGTTGCAGAGCACGGGCTCTAGGCACGCGGGCTTCAGTAGTTGTGGCTCGTGGGCTCTAGAGCGCAGGCTCCGTAGTTGTGGTGCACGGGCTTAGTTGCTCAGTGGCATGTGGGCTCTTCCTGGACCAGGGCTCCAACCCATGTCCCCTGAATTGGCAGATGAATTCCTAACCACTGCGCCACCAGGGGATTCCTCATATGTCTTATTAATAATGAACTTATTAATAATAAACTCAACTTCCAGCAAAAAACAAAACAAAAAAATTTACATTTGGAGTCTATCGTTTTTGTTTCTCTAGCCATCTCAAAACCTGTGTGTATGTGTGGGTGTGCATGTGTGTAAGTGTATACAAGTGTGTGTATACATGTGTGATAACATTTTATAAAGAACAGAAACTAATTAAAAAAAAAATAAAAGAAAATGGAGACCTGGAAAAAAAAAAGGTTTGTTCACTAATGTATCTTCATTGCCTAAATCAGTAAGGAATCAATATTTGTTGAGTGGATGAGTAATTTACACTCTTATGGAAAAACGTAAGACATCCAACGACATCTTAGGCTTCTGAATTAATGCTACTGGCAGTCACATTGTGTGAGATGACAGGCACATATCCATGAGTCTCCAGTGTTAAGAACAAAGACTATCAACATTCTGGCTACTCAGTTTCTAATAATGTTTCCTAACGGAGGCAACCTGTGTCAAACCATGTCATTTTCTGCTGGTCAAGGTATAGTTAATTTTATTCCTTCTTACATCAAATAATGGTGTTTTAGGTATTAGAATCAATAATAACACAACGGCATTTCCTAATCCATCCAGATCATCTAAGCTCATGCTGGTAATTTTTTGAAGTAAAAAATTTTTGTTTTACTTTGTTTGTTCTTAGCTACTTCCAATTGCTCATGTCAATACAATTCCAGGAATTGCAAGGCAGACATGTACTCTGTAGCAGGAGCAATATATAGAATTTAGCCTACTGTCTACTCTATTAAACTGCTTTATATATATCTGCACACTGTACCTTTGTCAAGAAATCAATGGCACTACTCTGCTCTTCTAAATTCCTAAGATTTATATCTTCACAACTGTTATGAGTATCATCATTTTGGGGAAAATCTTTTCACATCAATTATGAAAGTATACAATAGCCTCTGATATGGCACTTTGCCTCTCATCTGTCCTGGCTAGTAACTTCCCTTCTCACTACGGCTTTATCAATTTTTTTCTTAAAAAAAAAACCAAAACCCAAAACTTTCATCAACTTTTTCCAATGACCCTTAATTTTCTACTAATGCAATCTCAAAATTCTGCTCTGACACTCAAAGACCTTTTAAAAAACATGGTTTCCTAAATCAGAATGCCTGTGCTTGAATTTTGATTTTGCTGTTTATTAGTCGTATGGCTCATTCAAGTTACTTAAATATATTGTATCTTCTTCATCTGTAAAATGAAGATAGTAATAGTGTACATGTCATGGGGTGGTTACGAGGATTTAATGAATTAATGCATTTAATGAATTAATGGGAAGAATTTAGAATTGTGGCTGTCAAATGGTGACGACTGAATAAATTTTAGCTACCATCATCATCAGTATTACAATAATTATTTATAAATTGTACCACATGTTGGTTAGGTAGAACCTACAGTTTTGGGGAATGTGTACTTTAATATAGATAGAGGCAATTTGCACAGCTACGAACTTAGAGAGATGTGGCAGCATCCCTCTTTAGCTCTGCTGACACAACCATACAAGCCGGTGTGTTATTTGGTTAACAGAATGTCCAGAGAAGAGCCAACAGAGATAGTTTACCTCATCAGAGAAAACATTCATTTTTTTTTTTCCAGTTTTAATCATCACCCTGCTGAAAGAAATACTTTGCTGCTGAGTCATGACTTTTTGTCTCATATAATATGATAAATACTGTTTTTTCTAGGTTGTTAGTATTCTCAGAAATCCTTGAGAGTTAAGAAGAGAGAGATGAGAATACCTTGAATCTAAAACTAAATTTGGCAGGAATTCCTTTGTTTTCCTTTCCTTTTCCATCTCAAAACAGTAAAGTGCATACCCATTTTATCTCTCTTCCATTAATCCACAAAACCACTGCTCTGGCCAGTTCATATTACTATCGCCAAAACTCCTAGGTTAATTTCTGCCACTGCTATTTTATTTGTTACTCTTCCTTTGTAGAAATCTTTTTCTAATGTTTGGAGGTCGAGTTCAAGTTCTATGTGCCCAAAACCCTTCAATATCTCTAGTCACTATCAAACTGTCTATTCATGACCATTTGCTTATTTATCCAATATTGACTCAGTGCCCTCTGTGTTTTAGGCACTCTGCTAGGAGCAGAAGGTGTAGGGGTGGATAAGATAACAAGGGTTCCCAGTCCTGAGGGGAGCTTACTTTAAGGAAAAATGTATTGTCATTATTCATATATAGGTGTTAGGAAAGTATGCTAGGAGAGCATTTAAGGAGACGGTTGTTTAAGGAAGCCTTGATGGGGAAGTGATATTTAAAGCTGAGACATGAAGAATAAAGATTAGTTGGTTAAGCAAAGCCCTAGGGATAAAGGGGAAAGAAGACATTGGCAGCACTGAAAACAATGATTGAGGTAGAGGCAGTAAGTGTTGAAGATCGCAAAATGACAAGAATGGAGCTGCTGAAGAACTGAAAGAAGCCCAGTGTAGCTGCAGCCTAGATAACCAGCGGGACAACAATGTTATGAGTATTGAAATATTAATGACTTGGATCACCCAAAGAGTACTTACGAGTGCCAAGCATTTGGATTCAGGACCGTGATATATAATAGTGATAAATATTCATTTCATTATTTTATTATGATACATTTGTTTCATAGCTCTTCATACAGTCCATACAGAGATTCTATACAAGATATAAGATTAAAAATGTAGGGCTGGGCTTCCCTGGTGGTGCAGTGGTTGAGAGTCCGCCTGCCGACGCAGGGGACACGGGTTCGCGCCCCGGTCCGGGAAGATCCCACATGCCGCGCGGAGCGGCTGGGCCCGTGAGCCGTGGCCGCTGAGCCTGCGCATCCGGAGCCTGCGCATCCGGAGCCTGTGCTCCGCAACGGGAGAGGCCACAACAGTGAGAGGCCGGCGTACCGCAAAAAAAAAAAAAAAAAATGTAGGGCTTTTGTCATTTATTTCTTTTCTTTGCTTCACGCACATATCGTAGACAGTAAGTGTTTGTACAGATTACTCTGTAGGATTCCATTTTAATCCTATTCGGTCTTACTTTTTTTTTGTTTGTAGAAATGGACACACATACACAGACACACACAAAGGTTTTAAATATTATATGAATAGAAAAGTCTTCAAATGAAATCCAAATAGCAGTATAATTACTTGGACTACTTGATTTTAATCAGTGCAAAAGATAATCTCTTCCAAGACTAAAGATTGTAAGTGTTTGAAATCCGGAATAAAATCCTCCTATGTAGGCACTGTTTAATTACATCCCTTAGGGTAGGTAAATTTTGTAAGTACGATAAAACCACATTAAAAGTGATTCAGATCTGGCTTTTCCGTTTTAGAAGCAGATCAAATGTTAGAAAGGAGTGGTGAGAAATAAACAACCTAAGTGCATTTTATTACCTCAATTCAAATTTCACAAGTTTTAGAAGTCTTACTGTGAAAGGCATAATTAGCAAAGACAGTTTCCTAGATTTACTGAGTATACAAAAATAAGGATAGGTTCTACAAAACTCTGAATTTAAAGTTTAGGGGAAAATTATATAAATATTATTTGATCATTAATACTCTTCATAATTTTAATTTATAAAAATGTAGATAAAAGGTTTAAAAACCCTAAAATGTGAAATTTCGTCAGAGAGAGAGCGCGTTACTAACAAAGAAAACAATATGTACAAGTGATGAGTCTTAGCTATCTGCGTATCCTCTAGTACAGCTCTTTCATAAAATATTCTCACTAGATTAGAGTTCACGGCCATTGTGCCAATCAAGAGTAAGGAGGCAAATGAAACCTTCAAGCTTTCATCCTAGGGCCTCATTTACCTACTAATTACTGATGAAATCATTATAGGCCTCCATCAGTTAACACACCACTCATTTCTGTTAACACATGAATGCTGTCAGGGGCCATGGTGTGCTATTTAGGTTGCTATTTATCAGAAAATTTAAATGTGTTTCCAGGTCAGTTAGCAATCAGAGGTCATTCTTCTCTTCTTAAAATAATCCAAGTAAAGTAAACACATCAGCATCAATCCATATAATCTACTAATAGGGCCCATTACCTAGGTATCTAAAAAATGTATCTGTAAAATTTGTGCATTTTAACTAGGAAAAGACCTGAAATGTTCAGGTAGCTTTGTCCTTATATTGAAAATTACTGTCCTCTTTATACAGCAACCTAAATTCAATTTCCTTTCCATGTCAAAACTAAAGTAATGCAAAGTTTGGCCAATTTGCTGCAAATCTGTCTTAGAGGAAAAATGTTGCCTCACGTGTACTTTCGGACATAGATGTTATCATTACCAGTGAATTTAACAAGTTATCTTTTCTCTCTCAGGAATTTAAATACCTATTAAACAAACCTTCCAGTAAAGAGTCAAGAAGGATAAAGGATAAATATGTTAGGAAGTATATAGAGTTGACTTTTCATCAATTTGATTTTCATGGTGTACATTTGTATCTGTCTGAAATAATTTATTTTTCATACTTATGATCGTTACTTTTCAACAGAGTAATTTACTTTATATATAACGTTCCTTCATTTAGAGAGACTTTATGTGGTTTATATTATGCAGGTGTGTGCTGGTTCCAGATGTACTTCACAAGAGCTGGTGGATACATTTTCAGGAATTTTATGAGCTAGTTAACAAAATCCATTATTTAACAATCTATTATTAAAATTAAATTATATAAATTGATAATTAAATATGTTAAAAATAAAGCAGGTAGATACTAAAACCTCATCATTTCCTAGTTATTTCACTAGAGTTTTACTATTATCATGTCCTTGACTGTGTTTAAATGTATTTTATCTGACTGGAGAAACACTATATAACAGTGTGCCACTGAGCATGACTTCACAACTTTTCATTTGGTGATGTCACATTATTGTACATGGTGTAAGTATACATGTCATGGAAATTGGAATAAACTACACATCACTACATAACAGGGCTTAACTTATTGTTTTGTTCATTGTCTAGACTTAAGAAAGTCATGAAGAAAATGTTAATAATGCAGCTTGGACTTAAAAATGTGTCATTTCAGGAGTCATAACATTGTGAATAACACACAAAAGATAAGCTATTCTTTCATTATTCAAAAATTATTAACCATTTCAGCAAAGAAGTCATTCATATTATTGACAAACAAGTGAAGTTCTGACATACATTTTTACTGTAACATTTTGTCTTATTTGTTAGCATAAATGAAAATATCAACCAACATTCACATCAGAACTAGAAATGCAACCACAGGTTGGCGATGGATACAAAAGTTAGAGAAAATCAATAAAAATATTCTCTAAGAATCGACCAACTAGATGAAATCTACAATAATAAGTATGGTATATATACAATATTATTACTTATAAATTATGTGTCATACATCCTTATATCAGTATTATACTAAACACATACACACACACACACACACACACACACACACACACAAAACCCTTCCCTCTGACGAGTCCACTGTTAAAACATTTACCACCATATCACTGCTTAAATGAATATATAAAATATAAAAAGGCAATATATAAAATAGAAGTATGTGCTAAAGTAAAACAAAAGAAGAGGCATAAAAAGGGAGCCAGAAGTGAGACTTGTAAGAATAACAAGAACAAGAACATAGATTATCAAAGCCTACTAAGGTTCTATGGGTAGATTAAATCTGCTCTAGACTTTCTAGTAGATGCTCTGAAAAATAAGACCTCATGCTTTACTAATTCATAATGTTTATTAAAGGAAAGCATACTGATTACTTAGAAGAAACTATTTTTGATCCTACATTTATTTGTAGGGGTTTGGGCCAAATTCTGTTCTTCAGGTTATAATGAATGACTATCACATCTCCAAACGAATAAACAAACAAAAGAAATAATCACCTTCTGTCTTCTAAAAGTCAAACATCTTTATTCTTCTAATTAAATCTTTTTATTCTATTAACGAAACCATCTTTATTCTATTAACTAAATTGTTCCAGTATTCTGTATTTAATGGTCCCCTCAGGAGACAGCACCCCTGGAAAAGTCGTCTTCCTGAACCTGTCCTGGAAGGACTGTCCATGTTCAACTGGGAGAGCTGATTTCTAAGTTCTCTGAAGGAGGGGTTATATCACAGACTGTCTTCATTTTTGTTAGTTTGGCGCGATCTCAGACTTGACACGTAGTTGTGTTAAGAGAGTACAAAACTGCACTGCTGCTCCCAGTTATAAATGTGTGTCCCGTTATTTTCATCTTTTTAATCCTATATCTTTCTAGCTATTTCTCCCACTCTATCAAGCCTGTGAACTGTGTGACTGATTATACTGAAATAGTCACCATTTCTAGGATACGCTATACACTTAAATGTGTTTTCTTCTGCTTATAACACTTACTCTTTCAGTCTGAAATATGTTCCTACCCTTATCTAGGATCAAAGAATTTCTGTTTACTGTTCAAGACTCAGGCTGACATGCTAACTCTTGATCCTTCCACGAAGAGTTAAAAGCTTTTTCTTCTCTGTTTCTAAAATATATTTCTCGAGTATCTGCTTTTAAGGATTTTGCTAAGCTTAGTAATTCAGCTGTTTTCATATTCACCTCTAAGAAACTGAAGGCTCTTTGAGGTGAGGTCTGTGTCTTTGTAATGAACACTAAGAGTGGAAGTGTTTTATGTGGATCAGGTACTCACAAATGGATAACAATGACACATTGATGTGCAATGATGGGTGAGGCCAATCACTATCTTTATAATCATTATTAGACTTTTATTTCATAACTTTATAACAATAACTATTATATTAACTATCATAGTAACAATAACTATTATAACAAGTTATAATAACAATAACTTTACTTGACTTGTATTTCATCATTAAGAGTCAACCATAATGGCATAGACAAATAGCAACACTTGGGTTCATCTTCCTCAGAATAATATTATATATATATTTATTATTATTATTATATATTATTTATAATAACAGTCAGTGAATGATAGAATGATAACAGTCAGTGAATACACTTGCTAACAACCACATTTTAGGAAAGCTTACTTCCCAATGGGACAAAACTGATTTTTCTATAGAATTTTTAAACTGCTCGCTTTTAAAGGCTAGAGAATAGTATCAGGGAAAATCTAGATCTTAGTAATCAGATGATTAAAACCAGGGAAGAAAGGGGCTAAATTTTATGCACAAAAAAGTAAATAAATAAAAAGAAAAAAACCCAAGCGCCATTTAAGTTTTTCATTTAACTTTATAGTGTTTGTCATTAATTAGCAATATTAATTTTTTTTAAAAGGAAAAACGTATTTCAGGTAGTACTAATTTACCATTAGCCAGCTGCTTTATTTGAGACTTCTCTTTCATCTCCAATAGAAACACCAATGGGTTTGGGAACCCTTACTTTTAAAATATAAAATAAAACCAGTATAGCATTTGTTAACAGTTTTTATATCCACCTTTTTTTTTTACCTTAATCAATCTAACATCTAGTTCTAGTAATTCTAAATCAGATATTGAATTATGTAAGTCATATTTATGTAATATGCTTGAATCAAATTCCCAAACTTACCTATATAATTGTTCTTCTTTCTTCCAAATAATGGAAAACTTCTCTCAGATTCATCTAGGCGACACCGCCAACAAACATAAGCTAACACTGACTAAAATGCTTGATTATTATAATTTTTACTGGATTACTCAGATAAAAACTATCCTAGAGTAAACATAATAGAAATGGTGCTTATGACTTTCTTCTAAGTGATTGTAACTATTCTTCCAGAGCATATTCTTCATCTCTAACCATGCGACAAGAATCATTTTCAGCTGCCAGGATTAATGAAGATAATCACTACTTTATGTATGTTGCTGGCATATGATTCTTATTCTTCTATTTGCCCCTCAAAACCAATAGATGAAATGTTACAATGCTAAATACATATTTTATGAATTGTATCACTCCATTTAAAAAATGAAAATTATGATTTTATATGATAATAAATAAAGGGCAGTCTGGTTATGTTCTGGTTATCTTCTTTTCCCTTCATCCAGTTTCATACTCAATCCCTTGATGGCTAGGCTAATCCACTGGCTACCCTGGGACTGGGGTCATTCTGGTTTATATCTAAAGAACAGTGAAAAAATGAAATTGAACCAGATCTCCAAGCCCGAGGGACCTCCAGCTGCCTAAAGTCTTGTAGGCTACGGAGTTGTCAAATAAGTTCCCGAAGTTTGAGAGTGTGCTCAAATGACACACTTTTACAAAGCACACATATCTTTTGCCGGAGTATTCTCCAATGCATATTTATATCACTCCTTATGTCCAAAGATAAAGCTACAGAAGATGTCTGATCTCTGGTTAAGGTCATGACCGAAAAGTTATCCATTTTACTAAATTTTCTAAATAATATTAAGAAATAGCTAGTGTGTACTGTTTTGGCAAAATACCATCCACTTTAGTGATTTCCTTCAATTACTTACTGAAAATAATTTGTAGACTTAAGCATATTTGAAGGCCATTATTGTAGCCAGTATTTTCTTCCTCATTATTCAGAAATTTTTTCAGGATTCACCTAAAAATGATCTTTTATTTTCCATAAATATAATTTAAAATCTTGTCATTAGTAAATGTAAGCCTCAAATTATGCAAAATATTACTAGTTTATTAGTTTATAATGCAGATTATTATTTATCCATTTAGTTTATACATAATTATCTCTGGGTTTTACAGATTTGGGGCAAATAATCTATATACGGGGAAAACATGTTTTATTATATTATTATAGAGGAGACTATTATAATAAATATTTATCACAAATATAATAATACATTATTCATTTTATTACATTATTATGGGGGACTTTGGAAAATTTTTAATTAGATGTTTTATAAGGTTTTAATTTAAAAAATAGTCCTACAAAATTTCAGTTTTTCTATAAGATTTTCCATTTCCCTATTGCTGCCCTAGTCACTCCTACCATCTCTAAGCAGAGCACTGAACTGAAAGGGAAGCTTAGATTCTCTTTTCAAACCATCAGAAAAATAACCTAGGTCTCAATGACGGTAAAAATACAAAGATGTGTCCACTGAATTTTCTACTTTTCTGAGGTCAGATATACATTTGACCCTTTCTGAAAGTTTTAGGCCTACCACCATTGATCTTTATTAGCTGCTGTCTGTCTAGGAACCAGAATTCTTAGGGCTTTACTGAGACGTATATTGCCTCAGATGGAACACTCTTCCAGCAGACTAGTTCCCTTTTAATAACCTTCTCCTCCCTACAAGGTCAAGGAGCTGGGGTATATAGGATGGGCGGACCCTTCTACCCCAACCTTTCCCCTGCCACCCTTCACTCCTGTCACTCAATGGGTCCATTCTACACCTCCCCCACTTTAGAAGGCTACAGAGAATGATTTCCTCACACTGACTAGAGCACTAAAGGACACCATTACAGAGCTATCTTATCTTACATTCAAAAGAAATCTAAGGGATTTCAGGAAGTATGAATGGCTTTCATTACTGAAGCTATTTCTCCACATAAATTGAAAATGGCTTCTAGAGATCACTCCCCAGCTTACTCAGGGACTCTATCCTCACCGTTGCCCATCTTGGCTTTCTGTAAAGAAATACTAGCTTCTGCTGCCTGAGGTTCTCCCTGAATTACTTTAAAAAAATCTTTACAGTGTGCTGCTTATTCTTTAAGATTATAGTTAAACAAAACGACTCTATTTTATTTTAGTTCTGATCTCACTTACCATTTAAGAAATTATATCTCTGATTTTTTTTTCAGAAAGAAGATTCTTTTTGAAAAACCGTAAAGAAAATACATTTGTCTTTCTGTATGCAAAGTCATGTGGCTAATTAGAAGCCTCTTTTACCTGCAAGGGTAAGGGATATTTTAGAGTAAATCACTGTTAGAAATTGGAATGGAAGTATCAGTTTTTACCACAGTTTTGGGCAGTTTGACTTTTGTTATCTATCCATCTATATAACTATATATTTAAAGAAACACTGGCTAGTAAAAGATGCTTACTCAATAAAACTATACACATTCTATTCATTCTCTTTTCAAGAGTTCCAATTTATCTATTTAGAATATGAAAATCTAATGAATGAAATTAATTTTTAAGAGAGTAATATATTTTAGAGATTCTGGTACATGTTTGAAAAACAGCAATAAATGAAGAAATTATTGGTGATTTAAGAATTTATTCTGAAGAAGCATTGTCAAGAAATTAATTGCATACGTTTCTACAAATTCCCCCAATGTGCATAAACATCTACATAATGAAAAAGGAATTAGTACCCTGGGTTCTTTTTCCTCATTTGACTAACATGCTCATTTTAGAAAAAAAACACTGGTGAAAGATATGGCTTTTGAATGAAAAAGAGGGGGAAAAAACCCACCATAGTGTCACAGATGGCTGTCAGAATAAAATGAAGCATGGGTCTGTTGAGGGAATCAAACATGAGTGTGAAATCCGAACAGAAAGGCATGGAGCAGAAGGCAACATTTCAAAAGGCATTTGGCACCAAGTGGCATTGTGAGGGTTAATTTACTGCCAGGAGCTGCTGGGCCTTTCATTCTCCACAGACACACAATAGACAGATCCCCAAAGTGCCCATCATAATCACAGATGCTGGGGGATTAATGCTAAGATGAAAGCTTCATGAATATTAAAAATATCAAAACTGCTAATGATGGAGCAGAGTTTGAAATAACATTCAGCCTCAAAATTTAAGAATATGGCACGCAGGCATAGTAAGACACTGTCTTTTAAAAACTGATTAAAATCTACTCAATTTGTAGCAGAAAGAGGCTTATGCATATTAGGACCTGAATTGGCTGCCAAACTTTACAAATTGCACAGACTAATTACCATAATTAAGCCTTGGATTGAAGAAGAAAATTCCATTTATCTCAGGCTGACTCAGTGGAACTTCAACAAAGAAAGTCCTGACATCAGATGGGCTTTTCCCTCAAATGATATTTCAAAGCCCACTAAAAATAAACAAACAAAAGAGGCCCCATCCTCTTAGAAGCAGGAATAGTAACCATTCAGTGTAAAATAGTGTTGAAGGAAAGAACTGTTCAATATTATAAAAGCTAGTTTAGGTAAATTTAAAGTTTACAATGTATGAGAAGCTCCATTAAAAAAAAGTGGAATTCCTTAGTTAAAAAAAAATCTGAATTACAAAATACTTATGTATAGAACTAATAACATTTTAAATTTTAATTATTTATTAAGATATAATTGACATATAACATTATATCAGTTTCAGGTGTACAACATAATGATTCAATATATGTATACTTTGGAAAGGATCACCACAATAAATCTAGTTAACATCCATCACTATATACAGCTACAATTTTTTTCTTGTGATGAGAATTTTTAAGATCTACTCTCTTCGCAACTTTAAAATATACAATAGAGTATTATTAACTATAGTCACCATGCTGTACATTACAACCCCAGGACTTATTTATTTTATGACTGCAAGTTTGTACCTTTTGACCACCTTTATCCATAGAATTGATAAAAATTTGAGTGCCTTCTAACTTATTGCATTGCTTTAACAAATAGTTTCATATGATTTAGAATTTAGTTAGCTTGATTTCTGATAAGGATAAAGATACCTTAACTTGCTATATCTTCTCTCCACTAATATGAATATCAGTCTTAATAAAAGTAAATCAGGTTAGACCATATCAGAGTTTATTTATTCTTTAGCTTCCTTAATTTTAAAAAGCCATGTCAGCAGGTATGAAGGTTATTTCCACATGTTGCCTAGACTAAATTCAGTTAGTTTATCAGTGACTCAGAGAACTTTTTCAGAAAAAATGTTATCATCAAAGTTGACATTATCTTTATGGGTAGTAAAGTTGCTACATCTATGCCTATTTTTTGAAGCTCACTTCTGACACTGAATAAAGGATTCAAAACAGTTACATCTGATTATGGAAAACTCTATGAACAAAGTGCTTTTTAATCAGTATTGAACATTTAGCTTATATTTTGGAATGGATTGAACTTGAATCAAACTAAAGCATTTACACTTTTAGTTTACAACAGTTGCTTGTAGAGCCCGCAAAACTGGCCATACTTTAATTTCATTGGTTCATATGTGGAAATGCTTTTTGGTGTGCTTTATCCTATATTTCCATGATTTTTAAAGCAAAGTTTTAACTTGCCTCCTTTTTTTTTTTTTATCCAAGTAGTATCCATTAATTAAAAATTTTCTATTGCCTCCAGATTTGTTCCCACTAACTTATTCTTCCCAGTGATTTAGGACACAGATATGATGATGTTGTTTAACTTTCCTCCCCCAATGACGGGCTTTTAGAATGAAACGCAAATTCCTTAGCACAGCATCCAAGGCCCTTATAACTGCCCACATCTACTTCTCTATCTTCATTTCTTGTTAACCCTTTTCCTCTCTTTCTTTTGTTTTCTTTCTCTCTTACTTTTCTCTCCCTCCCTCCCCCTTTCTTTCTTCCTTCCTTCCTTCCTTCCTTCCTTCCTTCCTTCCCTCCTTCCTTCCTCCGTCCCTATAATTTTTTTTTTTAGGCACTGAAATAGCCACTGGGAATAAATATCTAACAAAAGAAATATGACTTCCTGACTCAGTGGAGATTACAATTTAGTGGACAAGAACTAAATTTTAAAAACTTCTTTTCACTCTTCTTCTCCCCTCATACCACCACCATTCCACACATGTGCATACACATATGCAGTTTTCCATTTTCCAACTGCAAGCAGGGAGGAGGTATAGTGTAATAGCTGAGAACATATATTCTGGATTTTTGTTCAAATTCGCTTCACCCTTTGGTAACAGTGTGAATTGGGCAAGTTACCTACTGTACCTATATACCATATCTCAAAGGGTTGTTGTGAAGATTAAATAAATACAATCTGGCACATAATAATTGTAGTTATTTTTCTTAGTGCAGTCAGTACTACAAAGGAAGGGAATCAAAGTTATGTTGGCCTGTGACTGAGTGAGTGAGGGATCCAATTCAGTCTGAGGGGTGAACAGAGGCTTCTCTGATGAAGTACTGAGCTGATTTCTGGAGGGTGCACAGTTGAAGGGGATGATGGTAAGCCCAAGTGTTTTCCGTTCAGAAAGAACTTTCCTGTGGAGACCCTGAGGGGTCCAGCAGCCCAAAAGAGAAAGGCTGAGAGAAAACTAGTGAGGCTGTAGCACAGAACACAGTGTGATAAATGAGGCTGCCACTCCCATTAATATTTGTGGAGGTGCTGTATTTTCTATTATGTATAAATTCCCTAGATTTTAGCATCCCCTGTGCCTCTGTCAGTCACTCTTTTCCAAAATCTGCCTACTTGTTCTTCAGAACATATATATAGCATTTCCTTCTGGAAGTCTCCTCCTCCTGGATTCCACCCTCCCAGCACTACTCCCCCCCTGGCCTGGATAAGGTGCTTCTACTCTCTTTAAACCCACATCAGAGCATTCATTGCTCTGAATTATACTCATGTGCTTCTGTGTGGGGACCTACCCGATCACAGGGCTTTTCCCTTATTTATCTTTGAATTGACACTGTCATGACACCAAGAAGGGTCTTGTATATAGTATGTGCCAAGGTGTAAAAGTCTGTCAAATGAGTACATGAATTAAATATATACCCTCAAAGCATACCCTAAATGTTAAGACTGCACAGTCTAAATAGCAAATCGAGAATAGATATCCAACAACATTATAGATATCCATCGAACGTTACTTATCCTGTGAAAGTAAGGATTTCCTGGTGTAAATGAACTCTCATTATAAACACATACAAACTCTTTTATTTTTAAATGCAAGACATAGTTGAAATTCCTACTATGGATTTTTTTAAATGAGGGGTAAGATAAATTTAAGAAATCTTCATCAAATTTTATATCCGTAAGCACTGATCTACTCAGAAAAACAGTAAAGATTTAACTAGAAATTTAAGAGAATTTATAATATTCATTTTTAAATATACCTTTATTGAAAACAAAAGTTAATTAGATATTTTTTCCCTGTATGCTAAGATATATTACATTTCTGTTTGTATTTATCTTTATTTTCTCCTTCCTTCTAGTCTTAAAATTATTGTCACAGGTGATATTCATTACTAGTATCATATGATGCTAAAAGCAGAAGCAGCAGTAAACTTAGTGACCTGAAATTGAGGGGCTACTTTGCTCTTTGGCATCTACAACACTGCTTTCCCCTCCACTTCCTTTCCATCCTTTTTTCTGTCAAGGGCCATCTGCCTTTTGCATGGCCAGAGATTGCACAGCTGATTGTCACTGACTGACTGTCCAGCTCCAGAGACTGGAAATGCCCTTTCCCTTCTTAGTGTCTGTCTTGTGAGCCTATGTGCCGAGGACGGTGACAAAAAAAAAAAAAAAAAAAGTGTCAGTTATTCTAGCCTATAAATACAAACAGAACATTTACATTCCCCTAAATAGTGACTCACAGTATTGTGAAAAAGGTTGATCTATGACACATCATTACATAGATCTGCCATAGTTCTGTCTTTACTGTGCTGGGACACAGTGGTGTGTGCGTGTGTGTGTGTGTGTGTGTGTGTGTGTGTGTTTGTGTGTACATGCATCGGTAAGGGAATGGGTAGGAGATAAGGCTGGAAACATAAATTAGGATCAGAGGTGTAAAGGGGGCAAATTTTAAATGAGATAAAGGAGAAGCAGACATTCTCAACAGGGGTTAAGCTAAAAATATAAGTCCTAACATATTTGAAGTGACTATTATTTCCATCCTACCAAGGATGGGACATAACAAGTACCAATTTAGTTACAAAGGAGATAGGTTAATTCATTACCTATGATGGCTGTCTTTGAGCTTTAGGACTTAGCGAACTCTGGTTGACAGGGAAACTGATGCTTAGGGTCCCGCACTTGCCTAGACCCCTGCCAAAGTATGAAGAGAAAAAGAGAAGAGCTGAATTGATGTGTGGTTGTTGGGGACTGCTGGGTTAAGATGGTGGAATGGGAAGGGACCCGCTTAAAATAATGCAGCTGGTGAGTGTCAGGGCCAGCATTGGGTCCTATTTCACACCCCAAGTAATCCAGCCACTGAAAGGAGACAGTTAAATTGATGATGAGGATTGCCTGTGCGTATAATATTCTTCCAGTTGTTGGAGATACAACTTTAAAAAATATCCTGAATATCTGTTGTCTATGAGGCAAAAACAACACGACTCTCCGTGAGGGATTAAGTCATGATTTAAGAACCCCAAGGAAGGGTAAGTTTGGCTTAACTTCCCTCTTTACTTTCTCTCCCTGGTTTTAGGTTTCATGATTTCTAAACAGGGTGGTGGTTCTATTCTTTCTTTTCACCCAGGGCTAGTAAGAATATCCTCTTTCCTAAAAAAGAAAAAAAAAAAAAAGAAAAAGAAAAAGAAAGAAAGAAAGAAAGAAAGAATTTGTATAATCTCCAGGTACCTATGTTGAATAAATAATGGACATGTAACTGTCAATAATCAAGAAGACTGACTTTTAGTAACTTAAGCCCATGCCCTCAAATTACATTGAAATTTATCTTACTATCCTTTTATTGATATAAAGGGTTAGTGGGTATCACATTAATTCAGCTCAGCGAAACTCATGTTTATTCCCATTGGTAAAGGGTCTCAGAGCATCAGTGATGCTTGGATGTTTGCTGAAAGCTTTTGAAAAATCCCATTAACTTTTAAGTGCTGATAACTTCAATGTTCAACCATATCCCTTAAAAATTTCAAGTGCTGTTCTTGTCTAAAAAAATATTGCTGATCTTACTTTTCTAGTTGGCAAGGACTTAAGCAATGTTTATTCCACTAGGGTACTCCCCCTCCCACCACAAATGCACACAGGGACAGAAAGAGAGAGAGAGAACAATATTTAATCATTGTTTTGTATGTGGGTACAAAAGGGAAAATACTGAGAATTACCTTTTTTTGACAGAAAGAAGTAGAGGATCTAGTACCATTTAATTTCCTCTTTAAGATTGTGCTGGAAAGCTTGAATTTGCTTTAAATGCTGAAATAAGTAAGAAAATCCTGATAGTTAAAAGAGAACAAGGGTCATGGCTTCAGTCACTTGATAACAACACTAGGGAGAAAAGCCAAGGACCAACTTCTGGTATTTTTGTATCACAAAGTCAACTCTACGAATACTTGAAAATACTTACAGCTGATATAAATGAAACAGAGAGAAAAACAGATAGCTCCATCAAAGAAAAAACTCCAACATACTGAAATTTTTGGTAACATTGGTGGCAAGAGCAATCATGATTCTGTGGGGAGTTTATGCTCATTTTTTCAATGAGATTCTACTTTGAAGTGCAATGTAACATTATATCTTTTCTAAGAGGATACAGTGTGATCATAAGAGAAAACTATCTATAGAAAGTGGCTTAGCCTAGATTAAGAGCAAAATAATAACTGAGGGTAACTGGTTGGTGGTTCTAGAGGATGTGTCTTCTAATTTGTTTAGGGTACAAGTGCTTTATTTGGGCAATACTTTAAAAATATTTTTAAAAAGTGAATATTATTGCCACATGCATCTGAAATTAATGGGCGCAAACTCACAAAATGCTAGAAAATGGGTTCTATGACTATTACAAATATGTGTGTGTGTATATCTATCTCTCTGTCTCTCTTTCTCTCTCCCTATCTATCTATCTATCATCTATCTATCTATCTATCTATCATCTATCTATCCATCTCTCTCTATATATAGTTTTTATAGTAAACATTAGCGGGATTCCTTTTTTTCTTCGCTTTTGGCTTTTTGTGCATTGCGTGGTAAAATATTTCTGAAAGATTTCTAGTCAGTTATCCTCCTGCTTTGTTCTTGACTAGGATATAATCAGATTTGTAGGAAAAACACATAAGAACCTAAGGCAGTTCTTATAGCAGTTGACTTGATGGGATATTAAAACATCTGTTGTCAATAACTACAAGCATTTTTGGTACTCCAGCCAATACAAACTTGTTATTCAATTATTAATAATATGACAGTTAATGCTTTACTCTGCTTCAAGTTATATAAAATGCATTGTTCAAATTCTGTAACCATTTTGTTTTCTTCTGGAGTTTGGCTTTTGAATATTTGCTTGTTTTATACAATCACCAGTTGTGTCAAGGGGAAGAAATAAGTGTACTGGCAGGATGCAAGGAACAGAATAACATATGACTTTTAAATGCCCCAAAAGAGAAAGGATTAGGCTGCTCATTATTGAAAGGATATTTTACAGATCGTTAATGCTCTGCTGTTTGCTCACATTAGTTTCCATAATGAGACCTCTATTCCAAAAACAATAATCCTATCAAGAGTAACTTGAAATGTAGGTTTTCTGAGCTTTGGAAAGAGAGCTCTGCTCTCACTTAAGACGATATATAGATTTCCATTGCAGCAGATACCACTGAGCTGCTATGTGAACTGTTAGAGTATATTCTAAGAATTTTATAGGGAGTTGTCACACAACCTACAGTTGCTTATGCTTTAGAGAAGCAGGAAGGTATTACTCAGAGAGATAGAGAGAGGAGAGAGAGAGGTTACATCTGGGTGAAGAGGTTCCTATTTCTCTTGACCAGTGTGGATAGTGGGGTGAGGTCAGGGCCAGGACTTCCGGTAGTTGAGTCAGCTTGGGTCTTTCCTCCCAGGCTGGGGCAGGACCGACTTAATGGGAAAGCGTTTTTGCACTAAAGCTCTTGTTTTCAGGGAAAGTTTCCTTCTGGTCTTGTAAAAGTTCCCAGACAGACTGGGAACACTGGAAAGGACTCCTGAAAGGTGAAGAGAATTGCTGGAGCTCTTAGCATCTAAGTTTCTTCTAAGAGTTTCCTTCTACAATCTCCTTCAAGGTATGGATTTGAGCTCCACAAGGCAGACTGATTATCAATATAACCCACAGCATCTCCCAGTTTGCCTAGAGCAAAAGTCAGGGTGCCTTACCCTCTGTCTTGTCATAATGGACAGAGCACAGATTTGAGATTCAGCTTGATTTCCACTTCACCGTATTCTGGCTTTGTACTCAACTTCAACAAAACTCAGTGCCTTTCTTTGTAGAATATGGCTAATGATGACTTCTATTTCAGAGTGTCATGGAAATCACAGTATCTGCCGGAGCAGGCACTCATAAAATAGTTCTAAGGAGTAGTTCATTCAAGCTGTAAAAATAACCTAACCGGACCTTGGCAACACTCTGAGAAGTGAAGATCTCTGGGGTTCCACTTTGTTCTTGCCTCTATCTCTCCAGGGGTCTTGCGGCTTTATGCTGATGAGAATAATTTATTTTTTAGATCATTTACCTTTATAAGGAGGGGATTGTAGAAGCTATACACTAAGCCAAAGGAATTATTCTAGTTACAGAATTTCAGGCAGTAGTCAGCAGAGACACTTAGGACAAATATTCTATTTTACTCTTTCACTCTCAAGTGGCTCCCTATTGCACTAATATGTAGAGATGACATTTCAATTGTCAGATGATTCTTGCCACATTTGATTTTAATGACATTTCCTCATCAGAATCTTTACTTATCACTCTGATTTTTTTGTATGCATGTCCCTAGATAATAACTGAATAAAATAGTCGAGATTAGAAATAGTCACATGGAGATTTCTGTCTTCAGAATACTTGTTTAAATACCATGAGAGCAATGACGGCAGGGGTCAATATGGGCCCATAAAACACGACTGGCAAATTTGAAATTAATTGGTTGCCATAGTGCAGTATCTGGTACTTTTGCTTGTTTATCCTAGAGATGCCACATACTAAATATTTCATTTTGTGATCTGAGGAGAGCTGGCATTCCTTTTCTCACATGGGTCTTCTCAAAATGAATTTCAGATTTTAGAATTCATAATAAGACACATATATATGCCTTATTATGACTTATGTTTTATTATTATTATTTTTGTTAGCTAACATCTCCATTTTTATTTTTATTTATTTTATTATTTTTCTCTGTGTTGGGTCTTCATTTCTGTGCGAGGGTTTTCTCTAGTTGAGGTGAGCGAGGGCCACTCTTCATTGCGGTGCGCAGGCCTCTCACTGTCGCGGCCTCTCTTGCTGCGGAGCACAGGCTCCAGACGCGCAGGCTCAGTGGTTGTGGCTCACGGGCCCAGTTGCACTGCGGCATGTGGAATCTTCCCGGACCAGGGCTCGAACCCGTGTCCCCTGCATTGGCAGGCGGATTCTTAACCACTGCGCCACCAGGAAAGCCTGTTTTATTATTAATATAACATCAATTCAAACATTTTATTTGTATGTATATTATATATTATATGTATATAAATATTTTATATCTAACATATAAAATATTTAAAATAATATATATATAAAATATTTGAATTCTGTCACCAGATGTTGTAAATAGTTTTCACTTGCACCCAAAATTTCATTAAACATTACTTAGAGTAAAGAATAAAATTAAGATAGAGAATCCTGAAAGATTAGAGTTGGAAAGAAATGTGAGAATTTAACTGCCCCAAGCCCTTTATGTTAATGATGAGGAGCACAGGGCTAAAAATATTGAATGAACTATATTCAAGGTGACCTAGATATTTAATGAGAAGTTTTGTACCATATTCTGCAGCCCAAGTCCTATGTTCTGTCCTAATACAAACCTTGGGCTGGAGAATGCTACCCAAATAAGTTTATTGGCTCTTCCACATAGGTGGGCGTATGTGTTTTTCATTACACATGTTTGATGCTCAACTGTTCTTATCTCATGAATGAAATTGGTTCTTCTTTCTCTGATTTATCTTGTGTCTCTTGTATTATATATGTGTGTGTGTGAATATATATATAGCCAAGGCTCCTCTTCACAGCCTTACCAATATGTCCTTCATTTCTGCTGTACAAACCTGCTAATTAGGTCACAAGCCTCTCATCCTAGCCCCTGCCACTATATCCCAATGCCCATCTTGCTCTTCCCATATTCTGCTGGCTGCCTTATGGACACATGGTAGGACTGTACTATCCCACCCTTCTTTAAGGTCAGGTATGGACGACTGACTTGCATTCAATGAAACATGAGTGGAGGATTTAAGAGGTAAAACATGATTCATCATGTTCCTTCTCACTTTGCAATAGTCATAAACATATGTTGAGATAAAGTCTCCCTCCCTGGGTTTCTGAGTGGCAACAATGAGCAGAGCCCCTTTCTAACTCCAAGGAGGGCAAGTGTGAAATAAACTACCCTATGAGTAAACTACCCTATGTTGTCTCTTATTAGGACATTATATTGCATGGTAATAAAAAATGATAATAAAGGATAATAAATGGAAAGATATTTCTCTGCCAAACATATGACAGAGAGAGTAAAAGAGAGCTATGGTTTTTCTCGAAAAGCTTCACTGTAGAAGTGGATTACAACCCAGGCTCTGACATATGTATAAAATGGGGAAAATATAAATCATCAGGCCACCTGATGTGAGTGGAGAGGTGGAGATTATCCTCAGCATCCTGCAACCTTAAGAACAATGAATTCCCTTCAGCTTAGAAAAGCTCCAAAGGTGTCTAGTCATTCTTTAAATATATGTATATTTTTTACCTCTATCAATCAAACACCAGTGCTCATAAGAAAAGACATAATGCTGTGCTTCACAGAGATGAGAAGATGTGATATACAGAAGAACTTTCCGATCAGTAGAGCTCTCCCCAAATGGACCTGGCTTTTTGGTAAAAGGCCAAATCACCATCTGGAAGAGATACTGAATAAGACTTTCTAGATAGTCTCTAAATTTCCTTCAAATGCCAAGATTTTGATATCTTCTCTCTCTACCCTAATTTGTCTAGGTTTTCTCTGGAGCTGTATAGATCACACTCACATGAGCATTTCTTAAATACTATTTGATACTATCACCTCTCTAATTGAATATTTTTTCTCAATTACTGTAAAATTTTAAACCTGGTGTTGAAAATAATTTTTGTTCAACACTGAATAATTCAGTCATTTGAAGGGGAGCCATTGAAATGCAAAATGTTGGCAGAACTCATTTCAACAAAGGTTCCAAAAGAGATCCAGAAAACAGATGGCCCTGGGGTTAGCTCACTCTGCCAAGATTTCTGGGACACATTTTACTTTGGGTGGTGTGTAATCTGATTTGTAAAAGAAAAATATGGTTTCAGGCCCAGGTGTAGATAAATTCCATAAAAATAATAATTAAAACTCGTTCTAGTATCTCTGCAGAAACAAATCTGCATTTATTTCATGCTGTTCTCATATACAATATTCAACTCAATTTAGTTCATGCTATTTAAGTGATGGAATAAAAAGAAAGCTGAGAAAAAAAGGGAGCCCTGTTTATTTCTGTGTGATCTCAGGGCAGTCACTGATCCTTTCTGAGCTCAGCGGTCTTACAAATGTTAACATTCTATGAATGTGCTATTTCTTTGATAGAAGGAAAAAAATGTACCTTCTTCCTATTTTAATACTGAGTGCAGAATGTTTACAGACTGCCATGGAAACCAGTCAGCCCTAAACTGCTACTCCTTGGAACCAGGTGTGATGGAGGAAGGGGAATAAACTGTGAACATAAATAGGTGTTAAGAAATTGTGTTTAGCCTCTTAGAGATATCTTTACTGTTTTTATAACTATATTTGCAATACTTTTGTATGTAAATAAATTTAGGTGTATGTTTGAATTCTTAATGTGGACAGAAAGGGCTGTTGCTTCTTCAATTTACTGCATAAACACTAAAATTAGCATCAAGTTGCATTAAATATTGGCGGGGGCAGCCACAGGATACCTTTTATTTTGTTACTATAATAGTAACATATTATCATCAGAGAAGAAGAAGATACAACAGAAAATAAAAGTTTTAGTTGACATCTTTCCATATATTTACCTGGAATCTTTTAAGATATGTATGTATACTGTGCACATATGTGCACCTCTACTGTGTTGGGGCATATATTCTGTGTGCACACAATCACACACCATTTTTCTGTTTGTAAAAATGGAATTTTTTTCTTTCATTCATTTTTAAATGAATGCCTTTTCTTTTAATATGTTTTTTTTAGTAAAACAAACATTTTCAGATGCTGAGCATAATTTTGCTAACATTTTCAAGTCATTGCTCTATGAGAGCAGAGATCTTATCTTTTTCTCCACTGTATTCCTTAAAGCCAGCAGAATCCATAGTCATTTACTCACTAAATATTTACTGAACAAATAAATGAAAGTAAGAAATTTAAAAATGCCCTATAAGTTCAGACATTGTTAAAGTTAGGAATGTATAAAGAGATGTACACATTCTGTACAGAGATGCTTTAAGGCCACTTAAATATCTCAATTGGTGTTTGATTGATAAGACAGATATAAATGTATTAAACACATAAAATAATTAAGAATAGAGGTGCACCCACATGCCAATCCAGGATGACAACTTTTCTTGAATTAAAAAAATGTAAATATGCAAAAGGAATGAATATAAGTAGGAGAGGAAGAATAAGAAAATTAGCACATTGTATAAGCTTATGCTTCTGCTCATATGGGTCTTATAGAATATTTCTGTCAACACAGAAAGTTCTACTGGACAGCATTTGCATTAGAACATCCTCATTTCTGCTCAACAGCAGATTAGAGGATGCAGAAGAATGGATCAGCGAACTGGAAGACAAGGTAGTAGAAATCATCAAAAGAGAACAGCAAAAATAAAAAGGTTTTTAAAAAATGAGGATAGTTTAAGAGACCTCTTAGACAATATCAAGTGTATTAACATTTGAATTATAGGGACGCCAGAAGGAAAAGAGAGACAGAAAGGGACAGAACACCTATTTGAAGAAATAATGGCTGAAAACTTCCCTAACGTCCAAGTCCAGGAAGCACAGAGAGTCCCACACAAGATGAACACAAAGACATCCACACTGAGAGATGTTGTAATTAAAATATCAAAAGTTAAAGATAAAGAGATAATCTTAAAAGCAGGAAGACAATATCTAGTTACATAAAAGGGAATCCTCATAAGGCTATCAACCGATTTTTACAGGAGAAACTTTACAGCCCAGAAGGGACTGGCACAATACATTCAAAGTACTGGAAGAAAACAAAATGCAACAAAACAAAACTTACAACCAAGAATACTCTACCAGGCAAAGTTATCATTCAGAATTGAATAAGAGATAAATAATTTCCCAGACAAGCAAAAGCTAAGGTAGTTTACCAACACTAAACGGTCCTTTCAAGAAATGTTAAAGAAAATCTTTAAACAGAAAATAAAAGGCCATAACTAGAAACAAGAAAGTTATGAAAGAAAAATATTCTTACTGGTAAAGGTGAACATATATTAAAAGTAATGGATCAACCAACTATATAGCTAGTTTGGAGGTTAAAATAAAAAGTAGCAGAATCATTTATATCTAAAAGAATTCCTTAAGTAATACACAAAATAAAAGGATGTAAAATATGTTATCAAGAAAATAAAATGTGATGGGCAGGAGTAAAATATGTAGTGCTTTTGGAATGCGCTCAAATGTAAGTAACCATCAACTTAACATAGACTGCTATACACATAGTTTGTTATATATGAAACTCTTGGAAACCACAAACCAAAAACATATAACAGATACACAAAAAATAAAGAGAAATGAGTCCAAACATAACATCAAAGAAAGTCATCAAATCACAAGGTGAAAGAACAAGAGAAGAAGAAAGGAAGAGAGAATTGTAAGAATAACCAGAAAATAATGAATCAAGCAAGTGTATAACTATCAATAATTACTTTAAATATAAATGAACTAAATTTTCCAAACAAAAGACATAGGGTCGCTGAGTGGATAAAAATCCAGACCCACATATACTTTGCTTATAAGAGACCCACTTCAGATTTAAAGACACATAGACTGACAATTAAAGCATGAGAACTGGTATTCCATGCAAATGGAATAAAAAAAAAAGCAGGTATAGCAATACTTAGATCATACAAAATACACTTTGAAACAAAGAATAGCAAGAGACAAAGAAAGGCATTACATAATGAAAAAGGAATCAATTCAACAAGAGTATATAATGCTTATAAGTATCTATGAACCCAACATAGGATCATCTAAATACATAAAGCAAATATTAACAGATATAAAGGGAGATATTGACAGTTTTCCAATAATAGTAGGGGAATATAACACCCCACTTACATTAATAGATATATCATCTAGATAGAAAATCAATAAAGGAATGTTGTCCTCAAATGACACATCAGATCAAATGGACTTAATAGATATATACAAAACATTCCACCCAAAAACAGTAGAATACACGTTCTTTCCAAGAGCACATGGAACACTTTTTAGGATAGATCACATGTTAGGCCACAAAACAAGTTTAAATAAATGCAAGAAGGTTAAGTCATATCAAGCATCTTTTCTGACTACAATAGTATGAAATAGAAATCAGTTACAAGAAGAAAACTTCAAAAACCACAAACATGTGGAAGCTAAACTATATGTCACTAAACAGATAATGGGTCAACAAAGAAATTAAAAAGAAAATTAAAAAAAATCTTGAGACGAATGAAAATGGAAACACGACATTCCAAAAATCTATGGGATGCAGCAAGAGCAGTTCTAAGAGGAAATTTATAACCACACAGGCCTAGCTCAGGAAAAAAAACTCTCAAATAAACTATATAACTACACCTAAAGGAGCTAGAAAAAGAACAAAGCCCAAAGGTAGTAGAAGAAAGGAAATAATAAAGATTAGAGTGAAAATAAATAAAAAAGAGACTAAAAAAATAATAGAAAACATCATTGAAACCAAGAGCTGTTTCTTTGAAAAGATAAACAAAATTGATTAAACTTTAGACAGACTCTTCAAGAAAAAATAGAGATAGGGCCCAAATAAATACAATCAGAAATGAAAGAAGAGAAGCTACAATTGACACCACAGAAAAAATCATTATAAAAAATTACTAGGAAAAATTAAATGCCAACAAATTGAACAACCTAGAAGAAATGGATAAATTCCTAGAAACATAAAATCTTCTGAAATTGAATCAGGAAGAAATAGAAAATTTGAACAGATGAATCACTAGTAATGAAACTGACAAGTAATAAAAAAAACTCCTAACAAACAAAAGTCCAGGACTAGATGGCTTTAAAGGAGAGTTTTACCAAACATTTAAAGAATAGCTAATACTTATTCTCTTAAACTACTCCAAAATTGAAATAGATTAAAGACTTAGATGTAACACCTGAAACCATAAACCACCTAGAAGAAAACATGCAGTATGCTCTCTAACATCTGTCTTAGCAATATTTTTTAGGTCTGTCTCCTTAGGCAAGGACAACAAAAGCAAAAACAAACAAATGGACTACATCAAACTAAAACGCTTTTGCAAAGCAAGGGAAACCATCAACAAAATGAAAAGGTAACCTACTAAATGGCAGAAGATATTTGCAAATGACATCTCATAAGGGAATAATATTCAAAACACACAAAGAAATCATAAAATTTGACACTGAAAAACCAAACAATTCAACTAAGAAATATTTCAAAGGAATACGTATGTATGGCCCATAGACACATGAAAAGATGCTCAGCATCACTAATCATTAGGAAAATGCAAATCAAAACAGCATGAGATATATCCTCAAGCATGTTACAATGGCTATTACCAAAAAGACAGGAAATAAAAAAGTGTTGGTGAGGATGGGAAGAGAAAGGAACCCTCATGCCTTGTTGGTGGAAATGTAAATTGGTGCAGCCACTATGGAAAACAGTATGAAGTTTTCTCAAAAAATTAAGAATAGAACTACCTATGATCTAGCAATTCCATTCTGGGTATTTATCCAAACAAAATAAAACTATTAATTCAAAAAGATATATGCACCCCTATGTTCACTGTAGCATTACTTACAATGCTGCCAAGATATGGAAGCAACCTAAGTGTCCATCAATAGATAATGGATAAAGAAGATGTGGCATATATACAATGGAATATTACTCAACCATAAAAAGGATGAAATCCTGCCATTTGCAACAACATGGATGGACCTAGATGGTATTATGGTAAGTGAAATAAGTCGGACAGAGAAAGACAAATGCCATACCATATGGTTTCACGTATGTGTGGAATCTAAAAAACAAAAGAAACAATCAAAATAAAACAGAAACAGACTCATATAGAGAGAACAAACTGATGTTCATCAGTGGGCAGAAGGATTGGGGTTGGGAGAAATAGGTAAAGGGGATTAAGAGGTTCAAACTTCCAATTATAAAATAGTTGTCATGGGGATATAATATACAGCATAGGGAATATTGTCAATAATATTGTAATAACTTTGGACAGTGACAGTTATCAGACTTATTGTGGTGATCAATTTGCAATGTATATAAATGCCATACTATATGGCATTTATATGTCACTATGTTGTATAGCTGTAACTAAAATAATATGTCAACTATGCCTCAATAAAAAAATAAAAAATACAAAGAAAATATTAATTAAATGTTAGTTAATTCTTTCTGTGTACAATGGCTCTCTGAATAAATCATCTTGTTTTCACCTAGCTGGTGAAAACTACTGATGTTTTCTTCAAAAGTTTGTCTGCCTTGTCATATTTTCATTTTTTCTACTTTTATATTAATTGTTCTGAAATGTAATAACATTTATTGGATTGATCCTTGTATAGGACATAGCATCATATCGAGTAGATATTAATTACCTGCGGTAAGGAAGACATGAATACTTACTATTTCAGAATCAGATGCAATATAACCTCAAGTTTAGAGTATAGACAGAATGGGTTCTTAAGCGGGAAATGTGATCACTTATTACAAGATAGTTTGCAAGCTTCTAACACTTTTCATATTATTTAGATTATATTTCACTTATGAGAACAGGTTTGTAGTAGGTAATTAACTATGTGAAGCCCACATTAAGGATTCAGATAATAAAACGTTAATGTTAAATATAAATTATTAATATACTACACATATTGTGTGAGTGAATTCTCAGCACAAGGATATGTATTTACTAATTTCCTTTGGAAATTAATGTGCAAAAGAATAACCCTGCTCTAACCTTGCTTCATATTGGCCTTCCTCCTGGGAGGGATTTGATTAATGGGAGAAGTTATGAAAGGTATTACACTTTGATTAATGTACTTTAATTTTTCTAAAAAAAAATCAAAGGGGATCTCTTTTGCACATTCAACCATAAAATGATTATATTCTCTGAAATGTCTCATTCTCTTATTTTTGACATTTCTTGCTGCAAAAGTTTCTCAGAATATTACCCAGGAGAAAAATTTACATTTGACTAAAGCCTCACTAGTTGATAACTACTTTATTTTTAAAGAGGTCTCAATAATACATTTTGTTCTGCAGAAAGGTTCATTTATTAAAGGAAATCAAACAATAGTGTCAGTATCTATAGCAGTAGAACATGCAATTGCTTAACATTTGCCGTCTTTCCCTATTTTATGCTAAGAGGTTGGCATTGCACTCTTTCTGGAATTGATTTAACTCTTGAAAAATTATTTGTCCAAAAGTTAAACTTAGGAACATCTCCTCATGGTTGGCCAAAATCTATTGTCTCATTTCTATCAGTAACCTTTACCCTGCTTTATGGCTTTGGATTGCATTTCTTATCAGAACATTTTAAAAAGTATTTCATTGATCACTAATCATGCTCATTTATTTAACAGATATTAACTGAGTCCATACTATGGGACAGAAACAATACTAAGTGCTGTTGAATAGTGTGGTTCCTGCTGTCATTGATTTTATATTCTAGAGAAAGTGACTGATGTTAAATCAACATGCAGGTAATATAAAGTTAATAATTGTAATAAGTGATAGGAGGAAAAGAAAGATGGGGCAACTTAGATTGATTAAGGTTCATCAGGGAAGGCTGTTCTAAGAAAATGATGTATGAGCTGAGATATAAAGAATTAACAGGAACCATTCATAAGACGTATCATGGAGGCTAAGGGTGATATGTGTTAGGTAGTGGGTGTGAAAGAACAGCAGAGGGAATGGCAAGTCTAAAAGCCCTGTAGGTAAGATGAATCTTCTCATGTTGCTGGGACTCTCAGAAGCCAGGGGGCTGGAATATAATGAATGACAAGATGAGTTAAAAAAGGAACATCCAGGTTCATGTTGGCCATGGTAAATAATTTTATCTTTGACTTAAGAGTGAGAGAATGCCACCTAAGAGCTTTAAATCAATTTGTCCATATCTTTAAAAAATGACCATTCTATTCAGTGGAGGATGGATCATAGGTAGGCAAGAATTCACCTAGAGTTCAAAATATTACCTTAGGACAGGTGAGAGGCAATGTTGCTTGGACTAGTATGGTGGCCATAGAGTTGGAAAAAATAGATGGATTCAAGATACACATGGTTTTATGTGAGGGGTGAGAAGAAAAAGTTTTAAGAATGATTACCAGTGTCCTGGCTTGTCATGGTGGTGGTTGGATATGACATTATAGAAATAGAAGAAGACTAACGAGTTGCAGCTTTATGGAAGTAGTTTAGAGCTGAATAGATATAGCAAGAGTTTGGGACATGCTAAGTTTGACTTATTTATGAAACACAAAATAGATCCCTCAAGTAGACAGCTACATATGAAGTGTAAAGTTCAGATGGGAGGCTGGGTTGGATGGATACAAAAACTTGTGAGTTTTCTTACATGGATGGTGATGATGATGATGACAATGATAGCAAACGCAAAGCACGCTTTTTGCCAATAACTATTTGAAGCACTTCCTCTATACTATCTCATTTAACACTCAAAATGACTTTATGAAGTACTTACTATTATCCTCCTTTTAAAGGTAGAAAAACTGAGGCTCAAAAATCACCAGCTAGTAAGTGCAAAACCAGCATTAGAAGCATGGCACCCTGGATCCAGATTCCATGCTCCCATTTACTACCATTTGCTGTTCTAAACAAAACAAAACAAAACAAAACCTAGATATATATTCACTTTGCCCTTTATACCAAGGATATAGCTTTGATTTTCTCTCAGAGAAAGATTATGTGTTCATCAAATGATAAAAAGTAGAAATTGTTCAGTATCCTCTTCTGATCTTAGAATATGAGTTTAATCGCAATCCTCATGCTCACATGTGATGATAATCAATGCGAAATTGATCCCAATAAAGTACATAGCGAGAAGACACCCCAAAACTGATCTTTGGGGAATTCCAAACTACAGTTTGCAAGAGAGGAGAACCTGGCCATGAGATTGAAAAGACAGCCAGAGACATAAGAAGAAAACCAGGAGAATGTGGAATTATACAAGCCAAGAGCCAAAGGAAAAGAGAATTTCAAAAGAATGGTAGAAGTCAACTGTGTCCACAGCTGCTAAGATATCTAAGCGGGTTTATTATAAAATACACGTTCCTCATAAATCAATACTAATTTGAAGGAAAGAATGTTGGAATAGCTATGGGCCGTTAAGATCTTACTCTAATTCTAGCC
This sequence comes from Pseudorca crassidens, assembly GCF_039906515.1. NCBI lineage: Eukaryota > Metazoa > Chordata > Mammalia > Artiodactyla > Delphinidae > Pseudorca > Pseudorca crassidens. Next base: position 117,027,653 of record NC_090300.1, on the reverse strand, counting down.
CTGACTTTACCTAGATGAGTATCACTGGGCAAGTTCCCTAATCTCTCCAGATTTCAGATTCCTAATCTACAAAATAAATATGGAAAGATAATTTCCATGGGTTCTTGCATCCCCAGAATGCTGTTTTATTATTTATGGTTTATCAGTGTTTCACGGTAATGATTTTTTTTTTGTTGATGTTGTTAAAATGCCTCTTTCTGAGCAAACAATATACTGTTGCTCACATTCACAAAATGACTTGCAATGGACAGCACATTCCTAATGTGGGAAGGCAGCTTACACACAGACGTCATGCAAAAAGTCTTTTTTTAAATTAGTGGTAGAATTTATGTGAAGATTAGATTATAATAGGATAGTTTCAAATTTCTGCACGGAACATTACTTTCTTTTTATCCTAATATATAGTCTCCACTATCAACACAAAATATATTTGTATCCAACGAATCTTAGAAGGTCCTCAAATCTCTGGCTTTCACCCTTCAAAAGCTGTTCAATTTGGCAAGTTCCTCAGGTACTTGTGTGCTGGACATTGGCATGTGTGTAGACATGTAAACGTTGCATTTGCTGAACAATGTTCACTTATTTGCAATTCCAAATGGCACTCACATTTAATTGTACCCTTCTGTCTTCATGAATCTGCATTTAGTCTTTTATTAATATACTGTAATGATGAAAACAAAAGATCATTACTCTTTACAGGTATGTGGGGGGTTGCTTACCATCTGAGTAAATGAGGACAAATTATATGACCCAATAAAACTGAAGGGTACCATCTTCTTCTGGTGCAGACAATTGTTCTGCCTGAATAATAAGTGAGTTCAATATCTTGAGTTATGAGTAGTGAGTGAGTTTGATATACCCAGTCATGAAGATTCTGACTTAGAGGGCAATACAGTGCTATGCTAGAGGACTAGCTGGATACAATGATAAAGGTAGCCATTAAGGTCTCTGCTGACACATCAAAACAGGTTTGTTAATTTTACCTGCAGATATAGATCAGTGTAGGGATTATGAGTCAGATGGATTTAGGCTTAACTTCCTGGATCTACCAAATGTGGTCTTTGGCAGGTTATTTGGCTTCTTGAATTATCAGTAATGTCATCATTAAAAGGGTAATCACATTGATACCCACCTCATAGACCTGTTGAGAGAACTAAATGGGGCATTGTACATAAAATTCTAAATGTAGTGCTGGGCACATAGTAAGTAGTTTGTTATTGGTAGCTGTTTTCATTATCATTTTACTATTACTATTGTTAGAGTTGTCCCAACATTGTAGAGTGATATTGTGAGGAATAAGCAACTAGAATATGGAAGTGACACAAGAGCAGGGGATGACTGATTGACATCTTGTCACACTGTTCTTTCATTTTCATAAGACTTTTTACTTTGTGAAAGTTATCATATAAAAAAAGATATTTAATGGATTTGTTACTGTATTATGAAAAATAAAGAAAGACTTGTAAAATAAAAATTGTTTTCAATAAATGATAGCCTGAAATCAAGGACAATTTTGTAGAGTTTCCATTGCTTTGGCAACAAGATGTAAGTAGAAATTCAGTTCATAAAACTGCTTGTAGTTCCTATGGTCAACGAACACTTGTTGAGTGATTGACTGCTTCAACGGCATTTAGAATTTTTTCTTTTGTTTTTCAGAAACCTCAAAGCCTTATTTAGAAAAGTTAGACAGCAAATTAGATGCTAACATCTCTTTTATCATAAATTGTTATCTTCCATTGTAGTTTATTTATTAATTTATGTCTTTCCTATTTATCATGAACTCTGAATATCAGAAAGAAGAATACTATTAAATCTTTTTTAATCTCTAGAATGTTAAGCATGCTAATTAGTTAATTAACTGGCACATTCATTTATTTATTCATTAAATAAAAGCTTATTGAACACCTACTTATTGCCAGGCATTGAATAAAGCATAGTGGACTAAGAATTGAAAGATAAAAAAGTCATAGCCTCTACCTGCAAGAATCTCTACATATATATGCAGTACATATGTTTGTATACAATATGTATGTAGTACATTTGTACTACATGTGCATACAAATCTATATATGTATGCAAACAACACTAGTATCCTCAGCATAAGCAGTAGGTAAGCATACATTGTGGGAGAGGTGACTAAGCCTTTCCAACAGAACTGATGAAGCTTTTTCAGAAAAGGTGGCATCCAGCTAATGCCAGAAAGATGAGAAGGATTTTTTCCAGTTGGAGAAAAGGGAAGAGAAGGGTGGGGTGATAGGAAGGCTATTCCTGAAAGATAAATTCAACACACACACACACACACACACACACACACACACACACCCCATAAAATAAAGATCATGGAGACAAAGGAGTGAGTGGGAATAAAGAATTTTGACTGCACGGAGGTCATACAGAGTTCTTCCCCAGAATTGCTAGTGATTTACTTAAAGCGATCACAACAGTTACCCAATTTTTAGTTATATAGGTTATTAAGAGCAAATGGGATAGGAAGTCTTCTAAGACACATAACACAAATGAATAATGTTCAGCTTTACAGGAGAAGGGTTTGGGATTTGCTACTAATAAACAACTTACTCTTTAACTTGTCTATAGTTTTAAATCTAGTGCCTCTGGGACCATCTGTTGGCAACATTCATGTCGATTTAATAGTTTCTCCAGGTTAACTCTTCTTGTTTTAAAAATACTGAATATACAAGTATGTGACATCCAGATCTAGGAAATATTTCAGTCTATTTTTCACATTTAAATGCTTCAGATAGGGCTTTTCTCTCTTGGAGTTTGAATTACTTAGATGATGCCATGCTTTTAAATATCCTTATTTTGATGTCTTGTTTTTCAGGGGTGTGACTATCTAGTATACTTAAATTGTGCTGCCTTTCCGTATTCCCATATGATAAACTAGTAAATATACACTTATCTTTCTCACAGAGATGTTGTGATAATCAAGAAGAATGGGAATGAATGAATGAAGCAGTCCTTGAGTGGCTTGTAGGAAATCCAGGCACAAGTTCAGGCTGTTGTCCATTAGCCTTGTTGATTAAATTTAAAGTGCTAGAATATGTAAACATCCCCAAATGTTGATAATTTGTAGTCTATTATTTTTAAGCTTTTTGGACACTTCCAAGGACAGAAATAACTGAAGTAGCCACTTAAAACCAGTTGTAATTTTTAACCAGTATGTCTGTGGTAATGTCTAGGGAAATTGACTCCTATATCTTAATAATGCTGACCTGGCTCAAAGTGTAATTTTACAAATTATTTCTCATGTAGATAGGTGTATGCTTCACCTTCTTCAGTGTGTTCACCATGATTTATCTCAGTCTAAGTAGTTTAATCTTTGATGTGTATTTGGATCAAAAGTTGTATACTTTTAAAAGCTAAATATCATTTTTAAATTTTTATCTTTTCTTCCTGAATGCCCAACTAATTAAAATAACATTTCCACGGGATACATATTTTTAGGATGTGACTGTAATCTAATGACACATTTTTCTTTGTGACTTGAGGATTCAACTGCAGTGCTTTATTGTCATTATCGTTATAAAATTTTAGTCAAAACTCAGCTACTTGTGTAACTCACATAAACTTTTTATGGCAAAAGAAAAAAGATCTTCTCCAGGAGTGGTAAAGTGAAGGTGATTGATGCAAATTTTTCTATATTTCTTTCAACTCTAAGAACTTTTAAAATTAAATTTAAATGGTTATTCTGTTTGTAGGGATGTGATAGAATGGAAGTATAGAGTGAACACAAATATCAAAGGACAGAGATTTTAAAGAAAGGAGTGTCAGTGCTGTAACTGTAGGAAGACAAAAAGCAGAGCCATTTATATGAAGGAAAGCAGAGAAATAATCATGTAAAGGGTCAAGGCAGGTGAAGTAAAGGGGTGAAAAGTATTGTAATGAGTGGAAATAGAAAAGAATGTCATCATTAAATTCAATGCAGTCTTATGGTTAGTGATTTTTTTTCTGTGTTGAGGAAGATGAAGCATCCTTTAAACTCACAAGATATAGTTTGAATTAAAGGACTGTTCTTGACGTATTTGATTATGTAAAATGCATTTATGGAAAAGAGATTGATTTGCTTTTTGTTCTTATTAACTATTGACAGAAAACAAACAGTGACTTTAGACAACTCCATTTAGGGATTAAAAAATACTTCTACATTTCTTGGTACCTTAATTTCCTAACCCTTCAACAGAAGTCTAGATGCACTAGACAATGGGGTAAATGACGGAAAAGAAGAAAGACTGAGTGCTATATTTGTAATACTAACACATAACCTGAACAGTGTTACAGAGATGTGCCAATCAACTTGAAACCTAGAGTAGCTAAGGTGAGCAAAAATTTTCTAGAAAGAGTGTAAGAGCACGGAGCTGTAGATATGCAATGCTTGGCTAGGAAATGGCAAGTAATCTAATGTAGCATGAAAAGTCCATTAACCAAACAGTTATGTTCATCATATTCTTACACATGTAAAACAAAGAGGGAAATACATTTGAAAGAGTTACTTCAAAAAAAATTTTTTTTAAATCTTTGGTATCAAAAGGTGAATCCTTAGCTCTCATGAAAATGATGCTTTGTGTTTTATGAAGCACTTTTACATACTTGTTTTTTGTTATGTTATGCTTTGGTGCATAAAATGGTTCATGTGCTAAAGGTTCAAGATAACTGGAGGTTTGTTCTTTTTTTTTTTTTTTCTGTAAATGAAAACAGAAGACTCTGGATCTGTAGTAAATACTTTGCATTGAATATTTGTTTGATTCCCACACTATCTGTATGGCCGCAGAGGATAGGATACGATAGGCCCGTTTAACATCAGGAAAGACATTTGACGGAACTGCATTACGTCATCATATCTCTGCTGTATGTAGTTTGTGATAGCTAACAGAATTTAAATGAAAGAAACTGAATGTTATCATTTTGTTTGGAAGGATAACTTGCAAGTGCTCTGAGGGAACATGTTAAAAAATTTAAAGGCTTGTTTATTAAAAGGAAATATAGCTTGATTTTAGAAAACCTTTAACATTTAAAAATTGTATTAGTAATATACATACAGTCATATATTTTTGTAGCATTAATATTAATGTTAATATTGTAATAATATTATACTAACATTAATAATGAAGTGATTTAATATTAAAGAAGGTGTTTCTATTACAATATGTATAAAGCTTGGCATTCCATGCAAATATGAAAATCGGTGAGAAAAGTCTATTTATAATATCACTCGAATGAATATGAAATAGAAGAGCAATGTATTGATTAATAAAATGTATGTTTTCCCTCAAATTTTAAAATATTAATGAGAAAAATATTGCACTCTGCAAAGGGCATATTATCTACTATATTAATGTGATGATCAGAATGTACTATTAAAAAAGTTATTATAACTTGTCCTCTGTTATAACAGCTATGAAGGCAGAAATCTAGTCACATATATATTTGAGAAATTCTTTTGCATTTCTTCTTTAGTATCTTCTTCACAATTAAACACAAGTCCTATGTTACCCACCATTATTATTCTCTTAACCATTAAAACAACCGCTTAGGAGTTTGCTCTGTCTTGCGTATCTCCAGGAAGATGGGGCAGCAAAAATAAATGCCCTGACACAGGAATGAGCTCAGTAGATAGAGAAACAGGAGAAAGGAAAGAGTGAATGTGGGAATGAATGGATGAATAACAGAATGTGTGTATGTTTTGGAAATTCAGGAAAAAACTTAAAAAAAATCAAGACATTTATGTCAAATTGAACATAAAAATCATATAAAATTTGAGCAATCTGCACTCAAACTCTGTCTCACTTTTACACTTTAATCACATTCCCAATATTACCAGCTACATACCTGATACTCAATCTAGCAGATGTTTTAATTCTTATCTAATTTGTTTTCATAGAAGCATTTGATACTGCTGATCCCTCCTCCCTTCTTGAAAAATTCTCTGTCCATGATTCTATTAGTGGTTGTATGGATTTCTCCTTTCTTTTCTGGCTTCTGCTTTGAAGTTCCTTTTTCTTCTCTTGTCAGTGTTGATGGTCCTCAGCGTTCTCACCTCAGCTTTCCTCCCTCATGGCACACAGTCCTTGAACACTCTCATACAATCCCACGGACTTAATTACTCTCAATGTGTTGCCCTAAAGACTAAACTCGGACCACTTTCTTGAAATCTAGGTAGATTTACCCAGTTGTCTAGTAAATAGTTCCACTTAAGATATGTAGAAGGCATTTCAGGCTAAACATACCCAAAATTGTACAAATAACTATCCTCTCAATCAACTAGTTTTTCTCATGTATTTCAGACACCATCATTTTTCCCTTTCTTTGCATCATTCCCCGTATCTAATCAATTATGAATTCCCGTCCCCTACCTACAAAATCTATCCTTTATTTAGTCTCTCTAACCCCATTCTTAACATCCTAGCTCAGGTGATTATCATCAAGTCCGGTGTTACGAACTGAATGTTTGTGTCCCCTTCACAATTAATATGTTGAAGCATTAACTCCAATGTGACATTATTAGGAAGTGTGGCATTTGGGAGGTAATTACATAATTAGGTTCAGATGAGGTTATAAGGTTGAGGCCTCCATGATAGGATTAGTGCCCTTGTAAAATGAGGAAGAGACACCAGAGCTTTTGATCTCTCTGTCATGCGAGGACACAGCAATAAACTGGGTATCATTTGTGAGCCAGGAAGTGGCTCCTCACCAGAATCCAACCATGCAGGTGCCCTGATCTTGGACTTCCCAGCCTCCCGAACTTTGAGAAATAAATGTCTATAGTTTAAGTTATCCAGTCTATGGTATTTTGTTATAGCAGCCTAAGCAGACTAAGATATCTTGGATTCTTGCAAAAATCATCTAACTGCTCTACATTTAAATACAAAATGATATTTAAAAGTGCTTAACTGATTTTTAACTCTTCTGTCTAAAACCTCAATGGGTTTCTATTGTCCTTGTAAGAAAACTACAATTCAATTCTTTCAACTGGCCCTGGCCTTTTCATTTGCCATTGTCATCTTTGCATTTTTATAGTTCTGTCAGTAGAGGCAATATATTTTTAAGGTTTAATAAAAAGAAAACAATAGCAAACACTTTCATTGTGCTTATATGTACCACATATTATTTTAAGCACCTTCAATGTATTAACTCATTTAATCCTCACAACAATCCTACAGGCAGGTGCTATTACAAATGCTGTTTACTAATGGGAAAAATTGAGACATGGAGAGACTGAGAAATTCGTCCAAGGTCATGCAGTGAAAAATTCCCTCAGGCAGTGTCTCCACATTTGTGCTTTAAACCACTTCTGAGCTTTGAAGTCACCCAGACCAAGTTTAAATGCCAAATCATCCTCTTTACTAGATGGCAACATTGGGAAAATTATTAATAACTCGTCTCCATTTTCCTCAACTGAGAAATCAGTATAATAATCTTCTTCAGAGGGCTGTTGTGAGGAGAACTTGAGATAATGCTCTTTAAGTACAAACCACAGGACTTAGCACTTAATGAATATTCATAAATACTAAGTATCATTATTACTGTTATTAGGATAGTAACTATCACTATCCTTTTCATTACCCTGGTTGAGTATGCTATATAATATCTATCGAATTTACAACAGTTATTCCCCTTGCCAATAATATTTTATCTTTCAATTTCTCTTCTTTTGCTTGGATAACTCCTTCAGGTCTCAGTGTGGATACCATTACTTCCATAAAACTGTCCATGATTCCTTACGTCAGGAACAGGAACCCTCTTAAGTTAATAGAATCCTGTATTATTCACATTGACTCTCCTTTACTATAATTATATATATATATATATATATATATATATATATATATTTGGCCTGAGTCCCCAATAACTAAAAAGTTTGTAATAGGTTTGCTTCTTGTTCATTGTTGGTATCTCCAGTTTCTGAACACTGGTTGAAATATAGTAGGTCTGGTAAATATTTACTTGTGGTATAAATGGGGAATGTGGAATAAATGAATGATCTGGAAAGATATACCTTAGAGACTATATTTATACACTCCTGCATTTTATATTAGGGCTACAAATAGTCTAATGGAATCTAATAGAATCTAAAATGGATCTGAGAAATTGCAGAGAAAGTTAGCAATAAATTAAAAAACACACTCTTTGACTTTTATATCATTGTTTCCACAGGTGATCAGAGAGCACAGACAAGCTGACCATTAGCCATCAGGAAAATTTGATTAATCTACATGAAGAAAGAAAAATGAAATGGAGGTCAGCTAAGAAATGAAAAAGAAGAAAGAGATAACAGTATCAAAAAGTCACTCTATTTTTAGAAAAAGAAGACATACTTTCAAAGATGTTATATTTCCCAAACACAGATACTACCATGGCCCACATACTTGCAAGCTTTTAGTTCAGTATCTTTGGTGTTTTCTTCTAATCTCACTGATTAAACTTAGTAAATTCGAATGTGCAATAGAATATTTAAGAAGCACATTTTAAATGTCACAATTTATTTTTCAGTTCCTTAGGCCCTCATTAGTTTTGGTTTCCAAAACCTTGTTCTTTGTTCGCAAGCTATAAAATTTCCTTTAAGACTCGTTTAATGGTCACGTCAAATGAATTCACCATTTAATGGGATTGCCTGTTCTCCTAAGTGCAAAGGACTTCCTTCCACCCTCTCATCCAGCTGCCTGGCCTTGTGCAGTTCTCATTTCCACTGTCTATTGCCTCAGTTCCTCAAGGGAAAAAATATCTGCCTACCTCCTAGAGGTGTTGCAAGGATTAATAAATTGCAAAGCACGCTGAAAAATTTGGATAAAATATACTCTGACAGACTGAAGTTTTACCATGACCACAAGTATCATTTCCAGATGCTGTAGATCCAAGGACAAGAGAGCAGGTCTGGGAATCTCATCCAAGCCTCCCACATGGAGGGTTATTGCTAGGCCAAAGAGTTATATTTTGATATTTAAATATCAGTGGTTTCATATCAAAGCCATTTGCTGAGAGAGATTTTGTCTGGACACATAAAGCGCCTGAATTGGCACAAGAAGGCAATGGCCCTGAATCATTGAGCCTTTAAAACCACAAGCAACACTATTCCCAGGAAAGAGTTTATCTCTATTAGAAATCAAAGACAACTTCCCTTTCCGTTTAAACAGATAACTCAAAATTATAAATGGCCTGCTTCAGTAGACTGGCCCTTTATGTAGTCAAGAGGGTCACAAATTCCTTGAAATTTGAGAAGTCTCACTGAAAGGGAGATTGAAGTTGGGTTAGTGTTCCCAAGTGAAGCTTAGCAGTGTTTTTGTCTGGAAATCTTGATTTTAGATGTGAGCAGACATATTGTTTCAAGGAGTTCAATTTAAGTCAAAAACAGAAATGTGTAGGGTAAATGACTGAAATATCACTGAAACTGGTGGATACCCAAAGCATGTGGTTCACTTATATTTGTATCTGAATGTATGTTAATTCAAAATTGTTGTTGTTTTGGGGGTTTTTTTGGACCACAGGTGTAGAGCGTTGGGTCAATCAGACTTTATAGTTCCTGGCACCGTATATCATCAGTAGTGTGAAGCCCATCTTTTGTTTGGCTTATTTGTTCATTTCTTGCTTTCTATTCCCACTCCCCATTCCCCACTCTCCTGTCCCTCCCCTCACTTAGGCTGTTATTCAAACGTTTTTGATGGGTATCCTTTTATTTTAATGTGTCCTTATAAAATATTGAGATTGTGTGCATGTCTTTTTTAAAAAAATGACATTTGCTATAGATGCATTTTCTTATTCTTTTTTACTCAGCATTGTATCTTAAGGATCTATTCCTATTGCTGTAGGGATATCTAGTATGTTGCCTTTAAGTCTTGTGTGGTACTTAGTAGTGTATCGCCTGCATCCTTTCCTTACACATTCCCCAGGGATAGGTATCTACATTGCCTCCAACTCCTTGCTAATACAAATAACACTGTCAAGAACTTTCCTTTGTGTGTCCTGTAACAGCCTGTATGAGGATTTCTCCAGGCTATGTTTTGTGGTGGGGTTGTGGGGCTATAGTAGGTATGTGAACTTAATTGGATTAAAACTACCTCAGATTACTTTTCTGGATGGCTGCATAGTTCCACATTCTGTGCAGGAGGTTTCCTATTTCCTGCTACTCCTTCCAACACTTGGCATTATCCAGCTTTCTAAATTTTGCTAATCTCTTGGGTGTAAAGTGATATGTTATTGTTGTTTTAATTAGCGTGTCTCTAATTCCCAATGGATTGGAGCATACTTCAAGTTTGTTAGCTTTTGGGTTTCCTACATTGCAAGTTGTTTTTTTTATAACTTCACCCATATTTTTCTTGTGGTTCCTGCCCTTTTTTCTTTCTCTTTTTTTGACTTGGAGAAATTACTTTTATATTCTAGTTATAAATCCCTTGTGGGTTTTTGACTTTCTAAGTATGTCTTCCCGCAATCTTTCATCTGTCTCTTAACTTCTCCCATGGGCTCCTTCCTTGAACAGAATCTTTAGGCTACAGTAATTGCTTTCAAACAGCAAATAGAATCATTAGCTAAAAGAATACAAGGACTGATGTTTGCAGATAACTCTTCTCTGGAACATACATACAAGAGGGAATATATTATTTTAAGAGATAAAGGAAGTATGACAGATTGACAGATTAGCCTAAAGATGGGTGAGAGGATGATTTTGTCATTTTTTGTAACAAATAAAACAAAAGTTAGTGCCAAATTATGCCCTTACTTACTAGCTAGAACATTTAATTAAAGTACAAAATAACTTAGTTAAATACAAATATATTTGTCTTTACAGTTTGGTTCTCATATTAGAGAATATGAAATAATTTCATAATTAATTAAATATCTTCATTAATTGATTAATGAAGAACTAAAATATTTTCATAAATGTTTTCAGTATGAATTCCCTTCTTTACATATTCAAAATGAAGTAAAATGGTAAGCACACATATATATACTCACAATCAGTATGACAGTCAAAAGAGATGTCATTTTGAAATTTTACATTCAGAGAATGTGTGATAATTAACATTTTACACTCCCCGCAGAAATCCAGCTTGAGCACATTAATTTTGTGCTCTTTCTTTTACCTAATCAAAAAACATTTAGAGAACGAAACTTTATAGGAAAAAATTCTGATGCGAATGTAGAATCATATTTTCGCGAGGAAAACTATTATTCTGTTTTTCACACTCAGTAGGCTTTGATGTAACCTAAAAGTCAAGTTTTCCATAATAGATTCAGCAGGTGAATGTGTTGCTATTAATCTGTTGCCTAAAAGGAAGGTGACTTTTGAGTTTACTTGCTGAAATAAATTTCAGTTAAAATTTTCATTGTGTGAGGGAGTGGTTCAATTGTTCTCTTCAAGTCCGATGACTGTAGATGAATATGGATCACAGAAAAGCAGGCACTTCCTTCAGCTTTTGGACTGTCACAGACCATGTACCATCTTACGAGGAGCCAACATTTTGTGAAGCATTCTTAAACCTGGCCCTACTCTCCCTAAAAGCCCTGCTTGCTTAATTTATTTTTACTTTTAATTTTTTTAACATCTTTATTGGAGTATAATTGCTTTGCAATGGTGTGTTAGTTTCTGCTTTATAACAAAGTGAATCAGCTATACGTGCACATATATCCCCATATCTCCTCCCTCTTGCGTCTCCCTCCCACCCTTCCTATCCCACCCCTCTAGGGGGACACAAAGCACAGAGCTGATCTCCCTGTGTTATGCGGTTGCTTCCCACTCCCTGCTTGCTTAATTTATACATCACTGTGAGAACAATATACTCTCAGTCTTTCAAATTTTTCTGTTTTCTGTTTCCCCAAATCCAGCATAGTATAGAAAGGCTTTTTATCCTTAATATTTTTCAGATCACTGTATCACCATGGCCATAGAGTCTGTAATCTGTGTTAAAGTATATTGGTGAGGAACAGGATTTTTGGAAATAAAAGAACCAATGTCCTTGTTAGTAGCTGCAAGTCAGAGTTTCACCTCGTTCCTTTATTTTTAAAAAAGTTTCTAATCTGCCGTTACCTCCTCGCATCTTTGTCTAGTTACTCCACCCACTAGAGAAACACCTTTGATCAACTGTTCACTTGCTCCGACCCCTATATTCTATGGGTTGTGGGTAAAGTTATGAATCTGACCCTGACCCCGATCCAAGTGACATGAATCATTAGTCTAACCAGTTCTGTTACGCTCACCAGCTAGATCACACATCCAATTGGTCTTATTCTGATTCTACTTTCATCCTATAGCCTTCAGGTTATCAATTGTCATTCTAGAAATATCATAGGGAAGAATGATATATAAGACGCCATGGTGCCATTTTCTTGATATTCTGGCAGTTAGAATTCTTGCTATAAATTAAAACATCAGTTTTTATTTTTAAATGAATTTCTTTATTTTCTCAAGATGACATTTGGGTCCAATGAAAATTGAAGACTCAGTATTGAAATATGAAGACATCAATTTACTAACACCTGTAGGCTTGCACCAGTAGCTGATTGGCTTCCACATATGATGCTTTTATAGTGATAGGATAGAAATATCAGAACCTACTCTTACGCTGACTTTAGGGGTGAGCAAAGTGAAGACACACAGAACATGCTTATTTTACATAAGGAAGTTTTATACCTCATATCTATTTGCCAAAGCTCTTTACACTTCTCCATGTAAACGTTGATGCTATACACAGGAAGGCTTGACTAGCTTTCCTTGGGGGAATCAGGAAAGACTGCACAGTAATGTATTATTCTTCATCATTCCTTTGAAAGACCAGAAGGAGTTGGCCAAAAAGGAGAACTCAGGAAGAATGGGAAATTTAAAAAATGGGGAGTTTGGGAAATAGCAAAAAGTTCAATGTGAGTGAGGATTTAGAGAGAAGGGGAATAATATGGTTTTGAATTGCATGTTGTGTTCAGATGAAAGCATTTGTATATCAAGCTAAGGAGTCTAAACTTAATCCAAAAATCAACAGGAAGAAGCAGAAGGAACAGAAGAATATCATCACATTTTTTTTTGTTTTGTTTTGTTTTTTTGCGGTACGCGGGCCTCTCACCGTTGTGGCCTCTCCCGCTGCGGAGCACAGGCTCTGGACGCGCAGGCTCAGCGGCCATGGCTCACGGGCCCAGCCGCTCCGCGGCATGTGGGATCTTCCCGGACCGGGGCGCGAATCCGTGTCCCCTGCATGGGCAGGCGGACCCTCAACCACTGCGCTACTAGGGAAGCCCTATCATCACATCTGTTACTGCACAATATCACACAACCATGGGGAGGTTGAGTTGGAGGAGAAAAGCTTGAGGCAGCATGATTAAGTAAAAACATGCTGCAGAGATTAGGGTCAAAGATGCTAAGTGCCTAGATTACAGTTTGGCAGTAAGGCTAAAAAGCATGGTCAGAATTCAGTCATTTCTTTGGTAGGAGCAACTGTTAATTTATAATCATAGATTCATCAGATTTTCAACATGGAAAGCCAGTTAGACATCATCAGGACCAGCCTCTCCTTTTTGGACGTGAGAATAAGTGATTTGATTAGGGAACTGTGGAGGTAGGACCGACCCAAAGCCTAGTAATTTCACTTATAAACTACAAGATCATGGATTAGATGATCAATTTATCCACGTGGCTATCTCATCACCTATATAGCATGTAGATAATAATGTCTGACTTTTGCCAATGTAAGGGAAATGCCTAATACTGGGCCTAAGTAAGACAGGGCTAAATAAATATTAATTTTCATTGTTAAATGATTATATCATTGGTCAGTACTGTAGTAGGCCATTCTCCTTATTTCTTTTTACAACCCTAAATTTGTTTGAACAACTAGAACTCTTTCATTCTCTGGGAATGTATTTGGTAGGGCACCATTTGCTCAAGAGTGTAATTTACGGCTTACAGGCAAAAGAAATCAGTAATGTCCAAGGCATAGTGATTGATTCAGAGTTTAATAAAAGACCCATTTTAGACCATGTGAAATCTACAAGACTCAATTCAGGGACACTGCTTGGTGCTATCAGGGAAGTGGATGTAAAAATGGGGTGTAGCTGCCATCCTCCCAAAATGAAATGATAGCTTTTTGGAGAAAGTGGAAAGAAGGATAGGGTCCTTGTGACAAGTTTGAGGCCAATGCAGACCCCAGCCTGAAGCCAGACATAATGATTTCTGGCTATATGAACTAATAAATACACTTTTTAGATTATGCTGATTTAGCTTTTGTTTTCTGTTAGTTGCAACTGAAAGAGGCCCAAGTAAAGCAATATCAAAAGGAAAAAATTTGTAACATTTAACTGCCACTAAGAAATAGTTAAAATAACTTAGATTCTCTAGTAAAAAAAAAAATGACAATGGAGATAAATTACCAGGATCCCTCTCAGAAAAATCAGTCTTTCCAGGAGGGTTGAATAAATGGATTAGTTTTGAGGAATAACTTAATTTTAACTGTGTTATAAAACTATTTTAGAGATAATTCCATTAGCTGCGTAGTAAAGAATACTTGATTCATAAAATATGTTACAATCTGGAGCCATAAGAAATCAAGCAATTATACTGACATCCCTTCATGAGCTCAATTTACAAAAACATATAAAGGTTTCAAGTACATTTACGTAAACTGCATTGGCATGGTGATATTCAGTAAGATTGAATCGAAAACACTTTTAACTTTACACTATTGCATTACATTTAAATCTCATTTAAAGCAAATGAACCACAAGAAAAAATGTTAATTTATTATAAGTATAGAATCTTGAGCCAGAGTGTGGGAAGTGGGGGAAACACTGAGCAAATAGCTAATTTAATTAGAAGAAATAAGCTGTCTTTCACATACCACTTGAAAAGGAAAAAAAAAATTTTTTTTCCAAAATCATTAGTAAAAGAGCTTTACAGTCTCAAATAACAGAATTTCTTATTATTTGTCAACCTCTTTTGAAGGTTCATGGCCGTCTGATCCATAAATTTTTCCACAATAATCTGTACCAGAAAGGAGAGCATTATATTTATTCTTCAACATCACATCATCAGCAATTCTCATCTACTTTCTGGCCATAACTGATTAAACTGATGCAAGGTGCATTGCCTAAATTGGGTGGTTCAGATTCTTTCATCCAAAAATTTGGAATTTCGATGAGAGGCCAATCTGTCAGATGATAGTAGGTGCTTACTTTTCTAGTTGAATAAAGTCTAGTCTGGTGTTAGGCACACGGAAAGCCAATACTTCCTCTCTCTCTTTCTCTCTCTCTCTTTTGATAAACATTATTTAATTGAGCTAGTTGAATTGTTTTGAGTTTCTTGCAACCAGGAAATCCATGACTAAGGCTTCCTAAGAATCCCCATAACTTCTTTTACATCAAGACTCAGATAAAGTGAATTGTTGTCTTTTAAAACTGAAAAAAAGAAGCCATTGACTTCCATTCATAACTACTTTTTAGTGTATAGATCATTTGAAATCTGATATAATTTGTTGTGCTTACGGCATACTGAGACTTGAACATACCACAAGACATCAAATAATTTAATTAGATACGTCATCCACTATTCCCTTAACTATTGAAGAGGAAAAAAAAAAACCTGACGTATTTTTTAGGAACCATCGGTAAGAGAAATTCTCCAACAAAAAAATGTATTTGTAAAAAATTAAACTACCCTAATGTCAGACAATAATTGATGATAAGTAATCTAAGCTCTCCAACTCAAATCAAGTAATCATTCTAGAATTTGAACATGATTATCCATGATACTTAGAAGAGTTTTCCAAGCCTCTGAAAACTGCCTGTGCCATCTCTCAGCTTTCTTCTCTCTAGTAACTTCCATTTGTGGGCATAGTTTAAGACTAGATTACCTGTCCTCTCCACTCTTAAGTTTTATTTTGATTACTTGTCTTGCTTGAGACTAATTGACAGCTAGATTCCATTTTGCCCTTCTGCCTTGCTTCCCTCAATTCTTTTTTTCTTTTTTTTTGCAAAAGTTAATTATTAAATGCTTACTGTGTCCCAACGTATATATGGACACAATGGCAAACAAGCTGCAGGCACTGTCATCAAGAGCTTTTTTTGGCAGAGTCAGATAAATAAAAAGGCATATTCCATTTGGTTGGATAAGGCTTGAAGATATGAAAATTTGTGGCTTATTGGAGGGAGGGAACTCCCTCCCTTACAGGAGGGAGTTGTATGAAGGTTTCCTGTAGATGGAAGTGAACAGTCACCTGGACCTAAAAGAGGGAGGAGAGAAGGATAGCAAAGAGATGCATCTATGCAAGGGCCCAGAAGCAAAAGGGAACACATAAAGCAAGGCTTTGTAAGGAAGTTACTGTGTGTGTGTGTGTGTGTGCGCGCGCACACGCGCACGCGTGAGGTTGTAGGAGGGGTTTGGTGTTGATTAGGGAGGGGGCTGAGAGATGTAAGAGATGAGGTTTGAGAATCAAGGCAGAGCCAGCTCACAAATGACTTTGCAAACCTTGCTGAGAATTTTCTGCTGTGCAGAGAAGGCGAGGGGACATCACTAAAGAGTTCTAACCAAGGGAGTTATAACAAAGTCAGTTCACTTTCTGGTTATGTGGGGAGAGATGGGCTTCAAATTGCCATAATCTTTTATGTACTGTTCTTTTAAGGTACCCTAAATCTATAGGTCTTTAAGTCTTCCTGGGTAGTGTAGTTGAAGAAACACGTTTTTCACAGGCGTAATCTCATTGGAGCAATCATTTTTACATATGACAAAAGGAAAACTCAGAGGTTAAATGATATACAGCAGATAACCTACCAAGTTAACATGAAGGACAGGAGTGAAAGTACTACCTTCTAATCCTAGATGAGAATGAATAAATTAAGAATTTTTTTAAGGCTTGTTGTCTGGAAAACAAGAACTACCTATCAGCAAGTTTTTATTATCTCAAAATGTTATATTAGATGACTTATGCAATATAATTGGAAAGGAATTATATTTGTGTATGTACCCATTGGTTTGTAAACATAATATATGAGAAGATAAAGGCAACAGGTCTAAATAAAACAGCTTAATTTTACTTTTATTTTTGGTCACTGTGATTTCACGTAAAAGACTTTTAAAAGCTACCTCTGGAATTAAAACATTCTTTCTTATCTATAAAATGAACATAATATCAATACAGAACACAATATATCAAGATCTATTTTACTGGAGAATCTTTATACGAAAGAAAATTTGAATATCATGTGTAATTATAGAAAATACATGAAAAATGCATTCTGTTAAGGAGGCTGGAATACTAAAAACTAATAATTAAAGATTATTATTTTGTTGCATTGCTTTGTGCAAAAGGAATTTGTTGTTATTTCTGAAAAATATGAGAAAGTCAATCGAGGTATATGAGTCAATTGATACAGGAAAGCCACATCGCTATTTTGTGTGGTTTTTATTTTTCAGCATACTAGAATCAATTTTCAGACTTGAATACATGCAGTTTACTGCGTAGTATATAGTTATATTTTTATATTATAATGAAAATTAGTTTTATATTTAAAAGAAATAAAACTTAAAACATATGTTCTATATAGGGAAGGACGAATCAAAACTCGTTTTCTCTTTTTCTCCTCAGAATTGTGAGAGATGAGCTCTGGAAATGATCCATCTCTTATTCACAGTGTATGGAAAGCTGACTCTAAGCTTGAATAGCAGAGTGGGGAACTTGAGACATTTTCTCTAGGATTCTATTAAGAAGGAAAACATTGTTTCCTTTGTAGACACAATCTGGGCATCAGCTCTCTGAAGGAGGAATGCCCATGGGGCGGAGGTGCCAGGTGAGGAAATAAGATGGAAGGACACTTTTGAAAAATAACTTTCCCAAAGGCATTTTGAACTGTTTCAGAAAGCTCCAGAGCTATTCTATTTGGTTCTAGATCAGTATCAGTTGCTTCCTTTTCTTGTTTGACTGATCAAAAGCACAAAACCCTTAACCTCTCTGCACTGCATCCCATTCATGTTTTTCACTTACGGAAAAGTATAGTACTCTGTATGTATTTAAACACGTATCAGACAATACAGGCTGGAGTTAAGGGGCAATTTGGAAAATGCTTTTCTACAAATCCAAAATCAAACTGATTAACTTGTTTTGTGTGTGTATGAATCATGAATAAACTGTTGAATATGAAAAATATCCTAAAATGTGGTAGAGAGACTGATGGTGGCTTCAGATGCAGAAGGTTTTCAGTAATAATCTGTGTTTATCAGAATATGCAGAAAAATAAAAACCCAATAATAATATCTATAATATTAGTGACAGCAAATTGATAAAGCCAAACGTTATGTGTTAGTAAATACTACACATGGGATTAAAATATTTTCTAATTAAATTTGAATGACACACAAAAATAATACTTAAATCATTCTACATTTTTTAAAAAGTCATTATTGAGGAAGACATTGTCCACAGGTGTTCAAGAGTCCTTTACGTGGAAATCATGGTGCTCCGTTTATTCCTCATGGAGCTTAGGGAGAAATTTGCCTTTATCTGGTAAGGATGATCATGAAACTCACTCACCAAGTTTACCTTTATAATTGGCTACTCCTAGATTAATTTCACGCTCACAGCCACACCACCTTAGCCTACATTTCTGGTTCTCATAGCTGAGATTCTCTACATCCTCCTTTCTTTGTATACCCTAACGCTATTTCAGAGCTCCGCTTCATGTGTGTGTGTGTGTGTGTGTGTGTGTGTGTGTGTGTGTGTGTGTGTGTGTGTGTGTGTGTGTGTGGTGTGTTTAATGCTCCTATTATATCTGAGGTTTTTATTGTGATTCACTTCAAATTCACTTGGGAAGTAAGTGGGGTATTGAAAAGAAAAACATTCTAAACAAATTGAAGTTTCACAATACATATCACAGTATTTCAAAAACCACCCTCATTATGATTCAGCACTTCTTTAAGCCTTTAAAATACTGTACATGTGTGTTGTGAAACTCAGTGCTGAAAAAAAGCAGTCTGGGAAAGTACTACTACCAACATGTTTTATGGAAGTAAAACTGAACTGAACAGGCCTAGTTCAAGCATGTCTATTAAATTTAACTACACCTAATAAATCTAAGCCTATCTTGAAATTGACAACCAGCTCATAATGTGTGTGCCAAGACATAACAAATTTGAACTCAGTTTTATGTTACAAAATAGTTTTAACTTGTAACACAAATGTAAAACACAAATGTAAAGTTTGGCTAGTTTCCTACCTGGAACCATGTATTACTGATCCAGAGCTAATTACACCTTACACCTATCTTCTAGGCTATTATTTTTATTTATTTTATTATATTATATGTATATGTTGGACAGATATATAGAAATATATATGTGTATATACTTTAATATTATAATATATTATCTTGTGTTATATTTTATGTCTTCTTATGTCCAACAACTTCCTTTCTGTGGTCTCTCAGGGACTTTTTCCCCCTAACATTTCCAACTAATAATAGTATAAGAGCTACTACTTATTCAGAGCTTACTATGTATGAGGAACTGTGCTAAATATTCTACTCACATTTTCACGTTTATTTTCAACAGCACTAAAAAAACTGAGGCTGATATTCTTATTGAATTCACTTTGTAGGTGAATAAGCTGAAGTTTGGAGTGATTTCATAACTTCCGCAAGACCATACAGCTACTCTGTGTGAGAACATAGATCCAAATCTAGGTTTTGCTGACGAGCCCATTCTGGGTCCAGCTCTCAGTATAGACTTTGGTACTTTTCTTACTTGAGGTCTGGCCACCAATGTAATTTCCCTAGTCTTCTTAAATCCTAAATAAAATGATTCCTTAAAGGTGTTTGTTAGGGCTTCCCTGGTGGTGCAGTGGTTGAGAGTCCGCCTGCTGATGCAGGGGACACGGGCTCGTGCCCCGGTCCGGGAAGATCCCACATGCCGCGGAGCAGCTGGGCCTGTGAGCCATGGCCGCTGAGCCTGCGTGTCCAGAGCCTGTGCTCCGCAACGGGAGAGGCCACAACAGTGAGAGGCCCGCGTACCGTAAACAAACAAACAAAAAAACCAAAAGATGTTTGTTAAAGCTAAAGTCAACATCAAACCAAGTTGTATCATGACAGATCAGAAAACAAATTCATGAATTATTTTATTTGAACTTAAAATTGTATCTGAGTTGTCAAATATAAATATTAACACATCTTCTATTTTTAGGTTAAACTTTCAACAGGTTTACTGTCAAATTCATGATTCAGTTGTCAAATTAAGTAATTTCCTCTTTTGTTGTTTTACCTCTAATGATCGTTTTCATCGTTTGTGTTTAATTTTGTATGCTGTCTCCAATTATTTTGAAGGTAGAAATGATATAAATAGGTCCTAAATAAGTCAAATTATATTAAATTAGTTCAATGAGTTGGCTGCAAAGATATGCCATTGGCGTCAAAGAAAGCTTTACATTTTTCTGATGTCTTGAGAAACTGAGGGGATTCGTTTCATTTCTCGGTGAGAAATCAGGCTCTCTCTCTCTTTCTCTCCAATTTCCTAGATGGCAGTTTCTATAGCAACCATCATCTTAATGTTCCTCCATCCCAACTCCTCTCCCTGAGTGTGAAATATTTGTAAACTTTTTTTGCCCAGTAAAAGCTTAGTAAGAAATAAAAAAAAAATAGCAACCCTCCACTTGTCATATAGTGACAGGGTTTTATTTGAGTTGCTGGGTGGCAAACAAATGGTCAATGGCAAATGGTCATTACTGTGGTAGGAAATTCTTGGTTCAAATATCCTCAATTCACTCACATGTGTACAACAATAGGAATAAAGGAAATTAATAAAGAAAAGGCCAAATATTAGGCCACATAACATAGTGGTTAAAATGTGGAATGAACACTCATATGGGTCTGGCTCTCTTTCTTGACTGTGTGACTTTGATCAAGTTACTTAACCTTCTTATGTTAATGGGGACAAGGGAAAAAGTGAAATTACTGACCCTATAAAATTGTAGGAAGAATTCTTCGTGCAAATGCATATTAAGTATTTAGTACAATGCCGGACACACAGGAAGTGCTCAACAAATGTTAACTTTGAAATAAAAATGTAGCAGGTGGTTTATATGTGCCAAGAGGCATTAAGGTCCATCCTGGTGCTTTTATTTTGCCTTCAGTTTCTGTTAGTAACTGCTATGTAATTATTTTTGCAGTTTTGTAGTATACTATTTACTTTGAGATTAATCGTCTCTTCCCTCACCTAACTGCCCTGAACCCCTGCCTCTACCATAAAAGTCCTTTGGTTTAAGAATGTTGTATAAATTTCCTGGTTGTCCAACATAACGATCTCTGAACTGCTGTGTCTCAAATCCTGGTCGTCCAACAGAACGATCTCTGAACTGCTATGTCTCAAATCCCATATCTTAGAAAATGATGACAGTGTCTATAAAAAGCTTTATCAAATACACATTCCCTGTCCTAAAATCCATGTGCATCTGACTCATGCTGGCCCAGGCAGGTGATAATCTATACGTGGATCATCAGATGCTAATGAATCAGGGCAAAACTGCAGTATCCATGAGCAATCTATGAGTCCTGCTTGGCACAAGGGTGTATTAGCTCTGCAGGTCATACGCACTTATGCCCAAATAGCAATAAGCCTCCATATTAAATCAATTCTCTTTCACTATATGTAGAAATAGATCACGTGCTAACAGTTTCTTTTCTGCTGATGCTCATTTCCCACATGTGGGGGAATATATATCCTCCATCTTTATTTTTCCCCTATACCACTCATTTGCTGAGGACACACCCCACATGAAAGTAGACATCATAAAATAATCTGGGGAAGCAGTTTGTAATATATCTTTCCTCTCTGCCCCACCCCCCAACAAACAATTTATATGTAAATACACAGAGCTAAGGCAGACACTAACTTGTCCAAATTAAATGACAGTCAGTCCCTGAGGACTAGCAAACATTCTCCAGTACATCAAGGATTACGGTTTTTTCCCTCGGTCGCCTGACAGGACAAAGGACTGTTTGCATAATAGACATACGGTCTCAGTCCACCCATTTACATATAGAGAAATTAAAGAGAGCATGTGTGCATGATCACTGTATGTACAGAGGACTCATTCTTCCTTCCTGTTTTGGCAACACTTATTAAAGTATTTCCCCTCTTGGACAACTTGATTTTCATTAACTCTGCAACTTAAATGCCATAAATGGCAGACATTAATGATTCTTATATCTTTATTTATGCCATATATACACATACAAGAACATTACATTAAGGAAATGAAATCCTCATGCTTTTTAAGAAGAAAAGTGCTATTTCGGATGTTAATGGAAAAATAAAATCCAGACTAATACATCGTTAGAAATTCAGGGGAAATATTTAGTACCGGCACACATCCTTGGAAAGTAAATAGTAACTTAAATTTTTGCTGATTTTTCTCTTTCCCTACACCTCATCAGGCAGAGAGGATCATAAATCCTCTCTTAGGTGTTTGTTAATTTTATGATTTTTTATTAATGAAATAAGCATTGATAATAAGAGTCCATATTACGAGCTTTTTTTTTTTTTAGATTTTCATCAAATATAAAGCAACTTGTATTTTAAAACCTTAGACAACTCATTCTAGAAAGCTAATTAGAATGCTAATTACCAGAATGGAAATGATTCATATCTGTCTGGGGGCAATTTAGGTCACAGATATGCTTCAAGGCCAGGAAGAGGGACATTATCTTTTAAGTTTTTTAAAATTTCTGATTCTATACTCAAAAATCACTTAGAGTAATATGAATTATGCATACATGATTTATTCCTGGATTTCCATAAAAATTTGAGGTGACTTTTTATATGTTTTGTTTAAAGAAGTGATGTCTACAGTGAAATTAAACATATTACCTTTCTGCAGGACAACTGATTCTAATGCTATGGAATGTTACATAGATTTTTCAAATCCATTTGACTAGGAATCTTTGTTCTTCCCTGTGGGCTATCTCTGAAGCATAGTATTTTATAGAGTCTGTTAATATATCCACTCTATTAACTGGAATTTTTTATTCATTATATTGAGTGACAACACTCTGCTACTTTTTTTGAAGTCTCACTAAGACTCCTTTCTCAAGAGGTCCCTGCATTCAAAACAATTTTTCACTACTTTAATATTAATAGTTAGAAAGAAGAAAGAATTGAAAAGCAACACACCATTATATTCAGTTGGACTAAGGTGAAAAATACGGGGACATTTTAAGCAACCTCTTTTCCCTTTCTGAAAGAGGACCACTGATAGAAACCCACCTTGGAGATGAAAAAGCTATGGGAAAGATGATTTCAGAGGGAGCTGTGTCTAATAGTTTCACCCTGGATATTTTGAGAAGTCATTAAAATAAGTCAATACTAACCACATTAACTAGTAATAATCACAAATTTTAGCTAATAAATTATTAATGTAATGTAGACCATTTGTCAGCAGAAAACACTTTATCCAGTCTTCTCATTTTCTTCATTTCCACTCTGAACAGTCTGATGAACTGTCAGTTACATACATAATTCTTGTTACAGTTTGTTTATTGCTTTTTAGCAACCCAGTAATCCTAGTGGATGAAAATATTTTTCATTTGTCACAGTGACACGTGCTATGAAGTGAAAATATGAACAGCTGCAAGATCTCCTAAGCTGATATAAGATAACATATGTATTTTTTAAGATTCCACCTGATTTTTTAAACATCCTACTTAACTAAAATTAACCACAGTATTAGACTTTGGTTTCAGATATGGCCTTATTGTGACAGAACTACAGTTTCAGAAAAAAATTCAGCAAAGACTTTGACCGTCATACCTCAAACTCAACATTTTAAAAAATTCCTTCTAAGGAATTTATCCTCCAAAACATTCTTAGATTAGACTTGCCTAACTCATGACTCTTAAAGAGTTCTTAATTATTCTCTGTTTAGTCCAGCACATGCACTATTTTCATCAGCCTCCTCTGTGCTGGCGTCTTGGGTGGTAGATTACATTGCTTTACCCTTAGAATGTTTCTGCATTTCTACATTCTTGCCTGAGCCATGGATCATACTATAGAAGTAGCCACATGGATAAAATATAACCATATAAAGTACATTTAAAAAGATGGGCATTTTGGCGGGGGGGTGGGGACAAGGCAGAGGATCTTGATTTTATTTGTGTTGAAAAATTTAGAGTTTAAAATAAACATTTGTACTATTTTAGGTTGTTTGTAGTTATGTATTTAAAGAAAAGTTATCTCACATAAATATCTTATTAAACAATCATATTGGATCGGATTCCAAATAAAATCAGCTCTAAAAAATGGTAAATAATCTATGGATCTATTTGTAGAAATGCATGCTCTGGCAGTAATAAAAAATTATTTAAAATATGTTCTAGAATAATTCTTCTGATACATGAGATAGTTAAAAAAGCTGCAGATGGGAAACAGCAGGAAATATCTTTTCTGAAAGATTATATAAACAAAAGATAATAGCACAAGCAGAAAAAATGTTCATCAGACACTGAAATCTTCTTATACAGACAATTTGTTTCATACTGTGAATCTTTCTCCTGTGAATGTACACTGGGATTTTGCATGTTGCATATAATCCTCAAGTATGTGTATTTGTTCTGCATGGAGAATAATATAATCCAATATTTACAAATTAGGAAATTTAAAATATAAATCTTATTTACTATTGTCCTTTGAGAAACTGGAAGTTCTGTTAACAAAGGCCTGGAATTCCCATATGAAAAGAACTGGTTTAGGGAGTAAATGCTCCCTACACCATCCCACCATTTCCTATTTTCTTATACCCAGGCCAATTCATGACTCTCTGGACCCTGTAGGCATTGGTGTTTGAAACTCTTTGTATCAACTAGATAAATAAATTCTTTTGGACAGAGTCCAAGTTACATCTCTCTTACACTGAGTACTATTTTATTGCAAAGAGGGATGTGATAAATTTATAGTACATGATTAAATATCCATGTTCTACCATATATAAAAATAAACTCAAAATGGATTAAAGACCTAAATGTAAGGTCAGACACTATAAAACTCTCAGAGGAAAACATAGGCAGAACACTCTATGACATAAATCACAGCAAGATCCTTTTTGACCCACCTCCTAGAGAAATGGAAATAAAAACAAAAATAAACAAATGCGACCTAATGAAACCTAAAAGCTTTTGCACAGCAAAGGAAACCATAAACAAGATGAAAAGGCAACCCTCAGAATGGGAGAAAATATTTTCAAACAAAGCAACTGACAAAGGATTAATATCGAAAATATACAAGCAGCTCATGGAGCTTAATATCTGAAAAACAAAAACCCAATCAAAAAATGGGCAGAAGACCTAAATAGACATTTCTCCAAAGAAGACATACAGATTGTCAACAAACACAGGAAAGGATGCTCAACACCACTAATCATTAGAGAAATGCAAATCAAAACTACAATGAGGTATCACCTCACACCGGTCAGAATGGCCATTATTAAATTATCTACAAACAATAAATACTGCGGAGGGTGTGGAGAAAAGGGAACCCTCTTGCACTGTTGGTGGGAATGTCAATTGATACAGCCACTATGGAGGACAGTATGGAGGTTCCTTAAAAAACTAAAAATAGAACTACCATATGACCCAGCAATCCCACTACTGGGCATATACCCTGAGAAAATCATAATTCAAAAAGAGTCATGTACCAAAATGTTCACTGCAGCTCTATTTACAATAGCCAGGACATGGAAGCAACCTAAGTGTCCATCAACGGATGAATGGATAAAAAAGATGTGGCACATATATACAATGGAATATTACTCAGCCATAAAAAGAAATGAAATTGAGTTATTTGTAGTGAGGTGGATGGACCTGGTGTCTGTCATACAGAGTGAAGTAAGTCAGAAAGAGAAAAACAAATACCATATGCTAACACATATATATGGAATCTAAAAAAAAAAAAAAAAAAGGCTCTGAAGAACGTAGGGGCAGGTTAGGAATAAAGACACAGACATAGAGAATGGACTTGAGGACATGGGGAGGGGGAAGGGTAAGCTGGGATGAAGTGAGAGAGTGGCATGGACTTATATACACTACCAAATGTAAAATAGATAGCTAGTGGGAAGCAGCCACACAGCACAAGGAGATCAGCTCCGTGCTTTGTGACCACCTAGAGGGGTGGGATAGGGAGGGTGGGAGGGAGATGCAAGAGGGAAGAGATATGGGGACATATGTATATGTATAGCTGATTCACTTTGTTATACAGCAGAAACTAACACACCATTGTAAAGCAATTATACTCCAATAAAGATGTTTAAAAAAAAGTAAATTTAACCTTATCGAAAAAAAAATATACATGTTCTAACATGATTGCAAATAAATTATTCACAAGACTATTCCAGAATATCAGGATAAAACTAACTACATTATATTAGTATTTTAAGTGTTACAGTAAAAGGAATTTCTAAATAATAATGAATCTTTTATTTTCAGACTGTAACAAACAAAGCGACTCCTTTCACCTTGAGGTGCTACTGTCTTGATTTTACTAAAATAAAATTATTATTGACCAGTACAAATATACACAGATACTACTACTTATTTCTGTGGGTAGTAAGGCTGAGGTTCATTTCATATAGCTATCAGGAAATAGATAAGTAAAGGAATATTTGTCATTTATAGATAAAAGAGCATCCAACTCTGTAAGATATTTGAGATAGCATAATGTCTTAAGTATTCCAAATAAAGACTAGCCCAATCTATAATATGTAAATTATATTTATTCAGCAAGTTTTCTGAGAATATTCTTTGACAGAAGCAGGCTTGGTTGTTTCTCCCCAGGCCATTTAATTTTTCTTGGTCTAATAATCCAGTAGTCCCACTACAATTATTCAGTTGGTTCATTGGTGTTTTTTTTTTTTTTTTTTTTTTTTGCGGTAAGCGGGCCTCTCACTGTTGTGGCCTCTCACATTGCGGAGCACAGGCTTCCGGACACGCAGGCTCAGCAGCCATGGCTCACGGGCCCAGCCACTCTGCGGCATGTGGGATCTTCCCGGACCGGGGCATGAACCCGTGTCCCCTGCATCGGCAGGCAGACTCTCAACTACTGCGCCACCAAGGAAGCCCTATTGGTGGTTTTAATGATCGATTTTTGTGCTGCTGTACAGAAAGTCTGTGACTCAGATCAGAAATAATTATTAAGTAGCTTGTATCAGGGCCAAATTGTGGTTCAATACAAAATGCCTTAGAGGTTAAAAGACCTGAGGGTCATTCCACATGCTACCACTGAATATCTGTGTAATCTTCTGAAAATTACTTAACCTCTCTGGACCTCTGTTTTCTAACTTGAAAACAAAGATTGCTGCAATAAATAATATTCCATAGTTTTTTTTAATCTTCAATTTTCTGATCATTAACTCATTTCTAAAACTGAATTTAGTTAAGATTAAATTAGAAATGAAAAAGGGGAAGTAATAACTGACACTGCAGAAATACAAAAGATCATGAGAGATTACTACAAGCAACTCTATGCCAATAAAATGGACAACCTGAAAGAAATGGACAAATTCTTAGAAATGCACAACCTTCCGAGACTGAACCAGAAAGAAATAGAAAATATAAACAGACCAATCACAAGCACTGAAATTGAAACTGTGATTAAAAATCTTCCAACAAACAAAAGCCCAGGACCAGATGGCTTCACAGGAGAATTCTATCAAACATTTCGAGAAGAGCTAACACCTCTCCTTCTCAAACTCTTCCAAAATATAGCATAGGGAGGAACACTCCCAAACTCATTCTATGAGGCCACCATCACCCTGATACCAAAACCAGACAAAGATGTCACAAAGAAAGAAAACTACAGGCCAATATCACTGATGAACATAGATGCAAAAATCCTCAACAAAATACTAGCAAACAGAATCCAACAGCACATTAAAAGGATCATACTCCATGACCAAGTGGGGTTTATTCCAGGAATGCAAGGATCCTTTAATATATGCAAATCAATCAATGTGATACACTGTATTAACAAATTGAAGGAGAAAAACCATATGATCATCTCAATAGATGCCGAAAAAGCTTTTGAAAAAAATCCACACCCATTTATGATAAAAGCCCTGAAGAAAGTAGGGGTGGGGGGAACTTTCCTCAACATATAAAGGCCATATATGACAAACCCACAGCCAACATCGTCCTCAGTGATGAAAAACTGAAACCATTTCCACTAAGATCAGGAAGAAGACAAGGTTACCCACTCTCACCACTCTTATTCAACATAGTTTTGGAAGTTTTAGTCACAGCAATTAGAGAAGAAAAAGAAATAAAAGGAATCCAAATTGGAAAAGAAGTAAAGGTGTCACTGTTTGCAGATGACATGATACTATACATAGAGAATCCTAAAGATGCTATCAGAAAACTACTAGAGCTAATCAATGAATTTGGTAAAGTAGCAGGATACAAAATTAATACACAGAAATCTCTTGCATTCCTATACACAAATGATGAAAAATCTGAAATGAAATGAAGAAAACACTCCCATTTACCATTGCAACAAAAAGAATAAAATACCTAGGAATAAACCTACCTAAGGAGACAAAAGACCTGTATGCAGAAAATTATAAGACACTGATGAAAGAAATTAAAGATGATACAAACAGATGGAGAAATATATCATGTTCTTGGATTGGAAGAATCAAGAGTGTGAAAATGACTCTACTACCCAAAGCAATCTACAGATTCAATGCAATCCATATCAAATTACCAATGACATTTTTCACAGAACTAGGACAAAAAATTTCACAATTTGTGTGGAAACACAAAAGACCCCGAATAGCCAAAGCAATCTTCAGAAAGAAAAACGGAGCTGGAGGAATCAGGATCCCAGACTTCAGACTATAACACAAAGCTATAGTCATCAAGACAGTATAGTACTGGCACAAAAACAGAAATATAGATCAATGGAACAGGATAAAAAGCCCAGAGATAAACCCACGCACATATGGTCACCTTATCTTTGATAAAGGAGGCAAGACTATACAATGGAGAAAAGACAGCCTGTTCAATAAGTGGTGCTGGGAAAACTGGACAGCTACATGTAAAAGAATGAAATTAGAACACTCCCTAACACTACACAAAAAAATAAACTCAAAATGGATTAAAGACCTAAATTTAAGTCCAGACACTATAAAACTCTTAGAGGAAAACATAGGCAGAACACTCTATGACATAAATCTCAGCAAGATCCTTTTTGACCCACCTCCTAGAGAAATGGAAATAAAACCAAAACAAAACAAATGAGACCTAATGAAACTGAAAAGCTTTTGCAGAGCAAAGGAAACCATAAACAAGACGAGAAGACAACCCTCAGAATGGGAGAAAATATTTGCAAATGAAGCAACTGACAAAGGATTAATCTCCAAAATATACAAGCAGCTCATGAAGCTTAATATCAAAAAAACAAACAACCCAATCCAAAAATGGGCAGGAGACCTTAATAGACATTTCTCCAAGGAAGATAAATAGAGTGCCAAGAAACACATGAAAGGATGTTCAGCATCACTAATCATTAGAGAAATGCAAATCAAAACTGCAATGAGGTATCACCTCACACCGGTCAGAATGGCCATCATTAAAATATCTACAAACAATAAATGCTGGGGAAGGTGTGGAGAAAAGGGAACCCTCTTGCACTGTTGGTGGGAATGTAAATTGATACAGCCACTATGGAGAACAGTATGGAGGTTCCTTAAAAACTAAAAATAGAACTACCATACGACCCAGAATCCCACTACTGAGCATATACCCTGAGAAAACCATAATTCAAAAAGAGTCATGTACCAAAATGTTCATTGCAGCTCTATTTACAATAGCCAGGACATGGAAGCAACCTAAGTGTCCATTGAGACATTAATGAATAAATAAGATGTGACACATATATACAATGGAATATTACTCAGCCATAAAAAGAAACGAAATTGAGTTATTTGTAGTGAGGTCAACGGACCTAGAGTCTGTCATACAGAGTGAAGTAAGTCTGAAAGAGAAAAACAAATACCGTATGCTAATACATATATATGGAATCTGAAAAAAAAAAATGGTCATGAAGAACCTAGGAGCAAGAGGGCAATAAAGATGCAGACCCACTAGAGAATGGACTTGAGTATATGGGGAGGGGGAAGGGTAAGCTGGGACAAAGTGAGAGAGTGGCATGGAGATACATACACTACCAAACGTAAGTTAGATAGCTAGTGGGAAGCAGCTGTATAGCACAGGGAGATCAGCTCAGTGTTTTGTGTCCACCTAGAGGGGTGGGATAGGGAGGGTGGGAGGTAGGGAGATGCAAGAGGAAAGAGATAATGGGAACATATGTATATGTATAACTGATTCACTTTGTTATAAAGCAGAAACTAACACACCATTGTAAAGCAATTATATTCCAATAAGGACGTTAAAAAAAAAAGAAAAACAAATACCGTATGCTAGCACATATATATGGGATCTAAGAAAAAAAATAAAAGGTCATGAAGAACCTAGGGGCAAGACGGGAATAAAGACACAGACCTACTAGAGAATGGACTTGAGGACACGGGGAGGGGGAAGGGTAACCTGGGACAAAGTGAGAGAGTGGCATGGACATATACACTATCAAATGTAAAATAGATAGCTAGTGAGAAGCAGTCGCATAGCACAGGGAGATCAGCTCGGTGCTTTGTGACCACCTAGAGGGGTGGGATAGGGAGGGTGGGAGGGAGGGAGACGTAAGAGGGAAGAGATATGGGGATATATGTATATGTATAAGTGATTCACCTTGTTATAAAGCAGAAACTAACACACCATTGTAAAGCAATTATACTCCAATAAAAACGTAAAAAAACCCAGAATTTTCTATACTTTATAGAAAATAAAGATAGGGAAGCTTTTTCTGTGTGTGTTTGTTTACTGCTGTTTTGAAAGTATTTAATAAATAAAAATTATGCTCTAAAGTAATAAAGATACAATACATATTATATGGTCAACAAAAAGTATTCATTTAAACTACTAAAGATCTTCTGATTGATATGGGTATTGTATTTCCCTTAAATTAGTTTTTTAAAAAATTTTCAATGTTTACTTAATATACTATATTTAAAGATGACTAGGAATTTCAGCATTAAGGGACAAATCAATATCTACCCTTATTTTTCAATTGCTTGTTTTTTTTTTCGGGGGAAAGGTGCTAAGTTTTATCTGTGCAATTGATTATTGGGTATACAAAGTTACATAAAGATCAAGTGAAGTTGATGGCATCATAAACATTCATAGAAAAATATACCCAGTGAAATCTAATATAATTATTATATTATAATGGCCTACCAAAAAAGTAGATGAAAGCATGCAAGGCCTCTTTAATGGGCATGTTAACTTGTACCAGTAAATGTGAATCTTTAGCTATCTCTTATCCCATTGTGTATGCTAACAGGATTAGCTAGTATTAGTCCCTCATCCACAAGAAATGTGATATGCAGTGTGACCTGCAAATCTCTCCTGGGATTGAAAAGGGCTAAGTTGAACCATGCATGATTTCAAAGCAATTCTCAGCACAATTATCTGCTTGACCTGTAAGATGAACAAGCATATCATTTAATTAATTGAACAGTGCTGTTCATTTTTCTAGTAATCGCATGATGATATGCTCTTGCTTATTCTGATGGGAATGACCAGAATTGCACATTAACTGGTCTGACGGCCACTTTCCACATTGTTATGAAACACTACTTTTAATCTTGACACGAATAATTCTTTTATAGGAGTCCCATAAAAGCATCCAAAAGACAGCATTAACAGCAGCTATTCCCTTACTGCAGTGATAATTTTTTTTTTTGATCACCTAAAGTCATAATACAAAACATTTCCTCCCCCACTTATTTATGAGGTACAAATGTAAGCCATATCTTTAAAACTGTAAAGGTATTTAGCAATGTAAAAGCTAGTCATATCTATGGTATGGGGAAGACGAATGCAGAAAGAACAGAATTGATGAAACAAATGTATTCGTTTATTCAGCTAGAATATAGGTGAAAGATTTCAATTTCATGTGGGTGTGTGGTGAGTGAAGGGAAAAGGGATGTATGCTTTTCTCTTATGAGAGAAAATAGAGTACAGATTTTGTATTGAAATTATTCTGATGTAAAAATTCCAATTTGTTATTATATATATTTATTCTGCATGCTCAATTAGGAATTTATTTTATGAACAAACAAATGGAGGAGCAATAGACAGGCAGAGCAAGAAGAAAAAATACTTCCAAAAGATTTGGCCACAGACTTTGTCTACTAGATCTAGATTCTCCTCTCTCCTCTCTCTTTCTTTCCTTATCTCCTTATCTCTGATCCTCTCTGTCTCTTCCATTTTCTTAGTGCTTATGTGTCTGTTTCCCAGCTTGAGTTTCTGTCGTGTTTTCAACAATGAGATCAGATTCTAAAATATAATAAATAAACAAACAAAAAAATCAATGAGTTAGACAGTTGAAATATCCTTTTCTATTTCCAATTCATTGTGCTTGTTAATTATTTATCACCTGAATTCCCTGATACAGCATAAAGCCATGAAGTCAATGACACAGTGTGTGATGAGGGTCCAACTTTGTGTCATGGAGTAAGATTAGGCTATGATACACCTTTAGAGGAAAAACAGAATGAATCTTTTACTAAATAAATAATGACAAAAAGATTTTCCTTTGCCTCCTTGTGTGAATTTTTTTCAGGTCAAACCAGGTAGTTGGCAAATATTTTAAAATGGTTCCCTCAGAATTTCTATGCTGTAGATCAAGATTTCTTTATATTTATTTACCTATTAAAATGTTCTGAGTTATAATGAATGTACAATATTATATCAGTCCCAGGTATACAACATCATAGTTCGATATGTGTACACATTATGAAATGATCACCACAATAAGTCCAGTTACCTGTTTGTCACCATACAAAGTTGTTACAATATTACTGGCTATATTCCCTATGTGTACATTACATCCTCTTATTTATTTTGTAGCTGGAAGTCTGTACCTCTTAATTTCTTAATCTCAACAGTATTGATATTTTGTGTTGGATAATTCTTTGTTGTAGGGACATGGTCTGTGAATTGTAGGGGCCTCTACTCCCTAAATGCCAGTAGTAATGTCCTCCAGACAAGGAGGAGACAATCAGTAAAAAAAAAAAAAAGAAAGTAATATACGGCTCCAAGTACATTATTTGCATCATCATTTTAAATCATTCCCAGAATGTGGGTACTCCTGGGATGAGAAAAAAGAGGGAACCTGCATCAGTAATTGTAGAAAATACACTTTTATAGAAAATTATATGATATATTGACACTGATGAGA
Organism: Pseudorca crassidens; assembly: GCF_039906515.1. Classification (NCBI taxonomy): domain Eukaryota; kingdom Metazoa; phylum Chordata; class Mammalia; order Artiodactyla; family Delphinidae; genus Pseudorca; species Pseudorca crassidens. Next base: position 116,994,337 of record NC_090300.1, on the reverse strand, counting down.
AGCAGACCCAGTTTAATTTTCAAGTTTCACTCAGAACGAGTCCATCCTAAAGGGACATACTGTCACATTTAATGCATCTGTTTAACATACTCACATAGCTCGCCTAACTATTCTAAATTAGTCAATTATTTTTCCTAAGTTCCCATAGTTTTCTGGATCCTAGTTCAAAGCTTAGTGTCTGGGTGAATTCATCTAATTTTTAAAAGGTATGGAATTAAACTCAAAAATGGCTTTTTCAATTCCAAATAATTGCAAATAATTTACCACCATACCATTTTACATATCATGCAAAAGTTTATATCTAACTCAAAGTTTGAGTGAAGAGAGGAAAAAATAATTTTTTTTCTCTTTAATAATTTTTGAAGCAACATTTTCTAAGCTGAAGTGGAAACCTAGAAGGACTCATTAAAAATTCAAGTAAACATTAATAGATCTTACAATTATTCTAATTAGGTTAATTTAATTATCTATTTTTGTGGAAATAAGATGATATCTCTCTGAGATTCAGACACTGGTTAGAAAATGTTCTTAGGTTTGTACACTAATACTGTTCAAATACAGAGAACTTTATACATTAATTTCAGTTCTATTATGTTAAAAACATCTTGTTTATAAAATGGAAGTTGTAAAATATTTACAAATTTTCTGGGGCCCTCAATAGCATGGGAAGTAGTTCTTAAATAGAGAGTTGGAGTTTACACTGAATGTCTTGTACCTTGCCTTCTTATCTATTTCTCTTTGGATCTCTTTTTTCCTGTAATAATCATCATCTTATTTTCCAGTTGTTATTATTGCTTTTCACCTCTGTTTTCCCGGGCAAAACCACAGAAATACTGCACATGGGATATAAATTCAAATAACACAATTTCTATAATCAAATATGTGAACCTGGCCAATTTATTAACTCCCTGAAGTCTCAGTGTTTTCATGTGTAAAATGATAAAGTGAAATTATCTTATATGATTAGTATAAGACTAGTATAATAATTACTATTAATTCATGTATATACTAACGTATTTTTGGTCAGAGAGTAGACTCTCCACAAAGAGTAAACATTATCCTTCTTCACTAGGTTGAAAATTCAAGACCGTTTTCCCCCTTTGGGAAAAGGGTATTATATATTATAGTACGTATAAAATAAAATGTTGTAGAAATCTAATATAACATGAAATGCCTTTCATATAAATTTAGGGTCAGGCATAATTTACTATGGGTCTTAGTTTTCTCCTTTCTATCACTTTTGTCTCTTAAATTGATAGCATCTGTGGATTGTAAAAGACCTTAAAAAAAAGACCATAAGGACCTTTTCCCATTTGTTTATTACCAACAAAATTTCCAGATTTTCTAAAAATTTATTGAGCACTAAGACTTATGTTTCTAAACACAATACGATTATATTCCATATTTGAATGGAATTACTCTAATATGTATTACAAAAATACTGCAAATGTCTGGTGAGTAATTTAAAATATTTAAGCTAAATCATTTATTTTGTTTAAAAAAATGAGAAGTCTTTTTAGATCAGATAGGATTTTCTAAGGTTTGGAAGCTAGTGCTGTTAGCTTGATTTTCCTTCTGGTAGCCAGTATGTCACAATTATTATCTATCAACAGATCATTATAGGAATTAGTGATGAAACCATTCAGAGATATTTTTTACAAATGGTATAAATTGAGCCTAAGTTCTCCTGTGGGTACTGAAAGAAAGAGGGACAAAGAAATTTGGAAGCAAAATTGTCTGTTTCATACGTGTCTTCTGACCTTCCTGCTCAATTTTGTTCAATAGCTAAGCTTCCTTAAACTTTAAATCCAATTCCCTTGGAGAGCACACACTTAGAAACCTGGAAGCAAGGGACACAGAAGGAACAGTGAATATCAGAGGATCAGAGAACATTTACCAGAACCATGGAAAAATGTATTTCTGAAACATCTGAATTGCATCTGAAAAATCTAGGTTTTCCTCCTCTTTTTTTTTAAACATTTCCTTTAACCCTGTAGTCACTGTTGATGAACAATATCTATCGTATTCCAGTAAAAGCCAGAAGGACACTGTCCAGCTGTATTCTCAGGCTCTCCATATGCAAATATAAAGAATCTGATCTATCTCCTGATACTTGAGACCCAAAGGCAGCAATAGGATTATTCTGGGACTAATTCCCTCTCCTGAAAGACTTCAATGAGTCCGAATATGCATTAACATCAGCAGGCCAAATGACTGATGGCATGGGACTCATCCTTATTTATCTTCCCAGGATTGGACAGATACCCTATTGATTCGTAGGTCATTACACAACATGTTAACAATCCAGTACCGTCCAGTTCAAAAGGAAATTTGAAATTAGTGATGGATCTTCTTGCAGGTCTATGCCGAGGGCACAAGATGGGTAGTCAAGCATTACTCTATCTTGAAATTACTACATTCTCCCTTCACTTAATGTCAGTCGGACTTACACAGAAGACTCTAAAAGATGGAAAATACAGAGCTTTTTAACCAACAGAGAGTTTTAAAAATACTAAAATATGTCTTACATTCAGTCAAGTGGAATCTTAACTGTTTTCTGAGAGGAATGCTGAGAAGTTTATAGGAGTGAAACAGAGCCCTACTTTCTTCAGCCATTCTCATGCTTTCGAAGTTCGTGGAACTTGATTTTAAACTGGCAGTTAATCTAAGTCCAGGCCTTGACATGCCCGGAGGCGCTCAGCTGCAAAATCAGCCTCACGCAGGGTAACAGCACTTTGCTTTATTTGGTTTTGAAAATTAAACCAAAAGGCGACTATTCTGTGGGCTATTTGATAGGGAATTAAGTTCTCAAATGACATTGAAATCATCCTGTAATCCGGAGGTAACTTTGAAATAAAGAGCTCACTTTAAAAAGCTCACAGCACAATTTATGCATCCACATCTGTGCTGTACCCTATAACCCTGGAGGGTCCCACATTTATTCCAACAATGTATTCATTGATCCAAATATTTGTGTAGCTTCTCTTTTGGAATTGTCCTCAGATCCCATTGCATTTCTATGCCTATTATTATTTCATGTAACTAATTCATTCAGCAATGATTTCTTGAACCTCAGTATAATACAGGTACAGCTCTAGCTGCTGGTGATAGAGCAGTGAACGAAAGAGATGGATGAAAACCTGCCCTCCAGGATTTTGCATCTTAGTGTGAGAAGAGAGGCAAAAATAAGCGAGTAGATCAAGGACCTGCCAGAGGAGAGAAACTGCTAAGGAGAAAATGAAGCTAGGAAGGAGGATATGAAAGGCTTGGATGGGAAGAAGGGCTTTCTGAAAAAGCTCCACGGTAAGGGTGTCATTTGAGCAAAGACCTAAAGATGGTGAGGAAAGGAACCAGGTCTGTAGCTTAGGAAAGAATATTCCAGGCAGAAAGAACAGCACATGCCAAATTGTCTTTTATGGCATTTTTCTGAGGTAAATTTGAATGTGGAAATAGAAACAAAGTTTAGAAATTTGGGGGTGGTAATAAAAAAAAATCCTTGTGGTCCAATCATTATGCTGTACACCTTAAACTTGTACAGTGCTGTATGTCAATTGCATCTCAATAAAACTGGAAAAATGTTTCTCCGACTATGCACATATAACCATACATGTATACACACAGAGACACATATAACATACAACAGAGTTTTGTTATAAGGAAGTTGCCAATTGCCGGGCTTGAGTTTTTCTTTATTGCCTGGAAGTTCTCCTTCACACCAGTCCTATGATTCTCCCCACTTTCATATTTTGTTGCATGTTTAGAAGCAATACTCCTGACTTAGCAATTCCAATTTACTGTCAACTTCCTGGACTTTCCTCTCCACCTCTTCGCCTTAACTGAAACTTGGCTCACCTCTGGAGACACCACTAAGCCAGCAGCATTCTCAAGAGCTTTGTATTTATTTTCTAATACTTTAGATGTGTCATGGGCTGGTTCTTCCACATTCTCCTTTACCACTTCCAAAACCATTACTTCCCTGTCCTCTTGTTAAAACCAAACCAAACCAAAACAAATCAAAACCTTTCCTCCTGCTTCTTATAGATCATGGTCTCCTTCTCTTTCTGGCTGCCATCTCCAGCCTCTCTGTTGCCTCCCTTTATATAAATATAATTAAAATCTCTGTCAATGGCTCCCAGACTTCCATGAATCACCGATGACCCTCCGCCATTCAGGCCGCTTTCATCATCCATGCACCTTGATCTCTCAGACCCTTGATCTCCCCATTGAGGGATCATTTCTCCTGTCCTACCTCTCAGCTACAATCTCCCACTGTCACATGAAGGTACTTAGCATTATCTGAGATTTCCACACATCTAAAATCACAAATTCAAGCACATCTAAAATCACAAATTCAAGCACAAGCACCTCTTAGAGTTTGTTTGTAAGATAACCGATATATTAACCTCATCAAAACCTACAGAACATAGCCTCTTTTACCTCATTCAGACCGTCATTCCTACCTTTCATTCACTTCTCTTAATATTATCATAGATTCCCTGAGCCTTCATTTCAATAATGGTATTAGCACATCCAAATTCGTTGGTCTCTTTATTAAACTTGCCTTGCAAAAACCCAATTTTACATAAACTACCTACTTTCTCCAGACTGCTCAGGAATAGCCATCTCACGCTGAGAAATGTCCCACAACAGGGCAGACACTCAAAATAAATGTATGATCTCCAAACTCGAGAGGCCCTGAACACTGGCCATTGGACAGAGAAATCCTATCCCACACTTCTGAATAACATGCAAGTCTTCTTTGAGCTCCTGGAAACTTCCACTTCCATTTGGATCCTCACTTTCTATAGATGACCCCAATTCCTACCTCCTAATGAAAAGTGAATTTTTCACAGGGATTCTTTTGGCTTTCTTCTTCCAAACAACTCCCCCTACATTTCTACTTCTCCTTGTCTTTTTCCCTCCCGTTACAGCAAAAGGGCTGCTTTTACATCTAAGGCCAATCTGACGTCCTCTGCTCTGAATCATGATCCTTCCCCACCTTCTCAAAGAACTTAATCCTTTCAATTAACTTCTCATGCTTCTATACATTCAAACATACCTTCTCAGTGTGATTCTTTCCAATGACAGTTACACTTGCTCCAACAGCTAATTTTTTTTAAGGAAAAGCAGTGCTCAAACCTCTCTCAACTTTACAAATCCCTCCAGCTACCACTGATCCTGTTCCCTCACAGTCACTATTTAAAACATTTGTCTGTGGATTCATTCTCTGCACTATCATTTTCCCATGACCACTCAGTCCAGTCTGGCTTCTGCACTCATCACTCCTCAGTGAAAGTTCTGAATAAAGTTACCAGAGCCACAGTGATTCCAAAGTCAAAGGTCATTTTTCAACGCTTAACTTCTTTGCCCTCTCGGCCACTTTGACCATGGTGAATATTTCTTAATTGCTTCAAGCACTCTTCTTCCAGTCCCTGTGACATCCTCTCTCTGGTTTTGCTATTACTCTGCTGCTGTTTTCCTCCAAGCTCCTTGGCAGTCTAATCACCCTGCACCAGACCCCTTAATGTGGGAGTTATTCACGACTATGTCATGGGTGGACTTTCCTTCCTTTGTTCTCTCTAGGGTATTCCTAGGCAATTTCTTCCATGGTCAACTTTTCTACCATCACCTATAGGCAGGTGACTCCAGAATTATTTTTCTACCTCAACCCTCCTTGTTGAGCTTCGGATCTGTATATAAATGAATATAATGCAGAATCACTATCCAAATATCTAAGAAGAGACTACGTCCCAACTGCACTTTTGACCTTCTCTCCCATAGCCCGGTCCTCGACCTTCTTTGGCTGGCTCAGCGAATGAAATCATTGAGTCAGAGATGCAAACCTGGACGTCAGGAGTCATACTGATCCTGACCTCCAGGTCACCTCCCAAGTTTAATTCATCACTGAATCTTGTCAATTTCATTACACTCAAATTCATCCACTTCTATCTCCACTACCAGTAGTTTAATCTAAGCTACCATTATCGTGATGAACTATTTGATCTTGCAGGGTGAATTCTATATGCTCAATCACCACCAGCCTCTCAATTAATCACTTGTTTGTACAAAAGACCTCAGCCTCATTATATTCCTCCAAAATATCAGTGTCATAAAAGGCAAAGACATTCAAAGAGACTAAGTAGACATGATAACTTAATGCAATACCTGATCCAGGACTGGATCCTGGACTGTTGGTAAAAAATACTACAGAGGACACTATTGGGTCAGTTGAAAAAATTGAAATATGGATTCCATAAAAGTGGTTGTATTCATGTTAAGTTTACTAAGGTTGAGAACTCTCCTGTGGTTACATAAGAGAATATTCCTATTCTTGGAAATACAAATCAAGATGTTGTAAGAAGAAAGGAAAATTAGGTAAAATGTTAAATAGATGAATAAGGTTATGGATGGTCTTTGCAATGTACTTATACTTTGTACTATTCTAATACTATTCTATACTTTTAGCAATGTATAAAAACTCTTCAGTCCCATAGGTAATTATACTAACTGTGAATCAGAGAAAAAAACAAAACCACAAACCAAGAAAAAAAAAAAAAAAAAAACCTAAAAAACAACCAAACAAAAAGCGGCTCTACCACTTTACTGTGCTTTAGTTTCCTCAACTATAGAATGAACCCTTGTTCATGGAGCAGTTTTGCAGATTAAATGCATTGATGATGATGATGTAGTGTGTTTAGAATAGATCTTGATACAGAATAAACATACATATACACTAAATGGTAGTTGTTAGTGGTGTTATTATTAATTATTTTCATACCTTAAAGGAAATAAGAATAGTAAGACCTATCAAAATTCTTTCTTGATATGATAACTCCATCTGTATGGGATTCCTTTAATTTGATATTGCAGATTAATTTCAAAGAAAGTTTGCTACTGAAGATGTTTTACACAAGGGTCTTTGTTATGTAGACAAAAATCATGATTGATGGTGCAAGGCTGGTTTACAGATTAAAAAAAAATTGAAATAGGTTTCTGTAGCCTTTTGTTCTAACATTCACTTCTACTGAAATGACAGAGGGGAAAAAATCAGTGTTGTTAACTCATAGAAATTCCATACATCCCTATTTGTTTATATGTGCAAAAGAGTTTGTTTGCAAGGGGTGGGAACAGGAAAAGGAGGAGGAGGGAGAGGAAGAGAAAAAGGAGGAAAAGAAAAAAGTAGAAAATAAGAAAATGAAGAGACAATACTGATGGTGGTGTACAAAGAGAGAGAAATAGCTTAACTCAGCTGCAAAAATAGACAATATTTACATATAGTTATAGTTATTTCTATCTTGTGAAGGGTCAATCAAGGTTCTCCAAATGGAGAAAAAGATTAAGGGCCACTCAAAATCATGTGAAACATCAATACCCTCTGACAGTTTTGTAATTAATGTGAATGCAAAGTATCCTGCACCTTGCGATAAGGACAATAAACAAGGTGAGAAGCCATTTGAGGGTATATTTGGAACAATCAGACAATGAGATTTGACTTTGATATACTTAAAATGTAGTGCAAGAGATCAGTATTATTTCTAGTGGTCATGGTGATTTCTTTTTTTTATACCTGTTTATGTGCAAAGGCCAATGCTTCCATTGGCATGAATGGCTACAAATATTTCTCCAAATTAGGAGAGGGATTAGGTTCATGTCTACAGATGGATTATATTATATGGTCATGAAATTTGTATGGTTTACTAATGCATAGAGCTCTAGCTAAATATGGAGAGATTCTTTAACCTTGAATTACTTATGCCACACATCCTTTCAAAACTGAATTTTGGCAAACAGCAAATGATAAAACTTGTAAGGCACTGACACTTGTAATAGAGATTAGACTAATTATCAATGACCCCAACTAATTTCACTTTCAGGAAGATAAAAATCTGTTAGTAAAATTACCTTTTTAAAGATTCATCACACTGAACCCTAAAGCCAATGCAACCCTTTGGTTTCTTAAAGTATTTTAATATAAATAAGGATAGTCTAATTAGCATGATATTATATATATATATATATATACACATATATTTTCAATAATGTTATTTAAAATGAAGATACCCAAATAGCCATAAAAGAAAAATGTTTATAATTTACTATAATAAAATATATATTTGCCATGTAAAAGTGAAACATATTTAACATTCTTTCTACAAACAGGCCCTGATTGACTGCATTATAGGGAATTAAGTATATGATTTAAATAATTCCAAATGCATTATTTTATTTTAATAATCTTTGGTAGACAACTCTAAGTACTTTTTTTCTTTTTTTGCTTCAGTGAACAATAATTCTTTGGCTAAAAATCCTAAGTAAGCTGGATTAACTAGGAGAAGCATCAGTCATATTACAAGCATCAAGAAAGGTTAAAATTGTGTCAACTGCAGAAAAGGGTTACTTGGGTTTCACAAGTGCCTTCAAAAATTAGGGTTCTGTTCTATGTTTATAATAAGCTAAATAGCTTAGTGCTCATCATTGAAAGATATCTTCCAATGTGCTAAAAATAAGATAAATATAAAAGTAAATTTTAGTCTCTTTTATTCCTGTATAAGTCTTAGATTATATTTATTCAAAATATCTAATGTCCTTAATTCTCAAGTCATAATTTTCCTTATGAAAGTTCTCTGTAAAAATGATTGAGAATTTTTTTTTTTTTTAACTTCAAAAGTATATTTTTGCCAGCAGGGACTTTTTCTTTCCTTTTATCTACCATTAAAATGTCATCAACAAGAGGGTTTTCCAATCAGCCATTTGTGGCCTTCTGACAACCAACCTTAATTTGAATATCTACTATCATTTCTAGTCTTTCACCAAGGAAATCCTCAAATACGGTGAAATTAACCAGTTCCCTCCCACTATCCTTTGGTCTCCCACACCTTCAATCTGCCCACGAGACTGCAAGTCACTTTGGCCCGTCCAAATTCCTCCACTTTAGTAACCCGGTAAAGCCTAACCCCTCTATCAAGTTTTTCTAGGGATTTAAAGCTCTATTTTTCTTTTGCTGAATGCTTATGGCATATATCATATTGTAACATTAAAATTATGTTTTTTAATTTTATATCTTTTTAGAGTGTTTCAAAATTGTCCTGTCTTCTATTTCTGGTCTTATATTTTATCTCTGGTAGCTTGCTGTAGTGAAAGAGGCTAAGAAGCAGAGGTCCAGAGTACAGCTTTATGAAGGGGGAAGAAAAAAGAAGGATAATTTTCTATTATAAGGGACAGAAAGAGAAAAGGATGGGTTGGAGAAAGTCAGGCAGCTGGCTATATTTTTAATTTTACCATAGTTATTTTCTACACTTCATCCGTAGTTTGTATCTAAAAGTTAAAACCATTAAGTAGAGATTAAATTATTATTATTGGTAAATACTGTTTACAGCAGAGTCTATTGATATGCTGTGATTCTTTGTCTATGGTTGCCTGAATAGTCTCCTAGAGCATTAAATCTTCCTAATTTCCAACATTTTGAAAAATTAGCCCTTACTATCTACTCTTGCTGCCACTACCCTAGTCCAAACCCTTAGCCATTCAAGCCTGGACTTCTTTTTGACAGTTTCTTAGCTTTTCTTTCCAATATATACTTTCTTACAGGTATACAGGGGCTGAGGGGGATTGAGGGTAATTATCTCTTTTTTAAAATTTAAATTGTTTAAAAAAGTAGATAATTATTTATTTAGCTTATTGACTATAATAACCCCGGGCAGTTCACTTCCATTTTATTCATAATGGCTATTTCCAATACTACCTATTCACCTCTAACCTCTAATATACCACTACCACTACTTCTGTTTATCTTACAGCTGAGGACAGACCCTCTGATTCACAGAGAAAACAGATGGTATCCCAACAATTCCTGACTTCAAACCTACAGGCATGGCCTGACTTTTTCCAACTTACCCTTTTTTCCCCTTCGTAAAGCTGTGCTCTGGGCCTCTGCTTCTTGGCCTCTGTGGTCACTTGACTATCTACACCCTCCTTCAATACTAGGTCCTTTCTAGTAGCATATGAACACACCCAAGGCATTTCTATCCTTGAAAAATAAACAAATTAAAACAAACCACATGAATTACCTCTACTTGCCCTTTCTACTTATCCTCTCCACTTCCTTATCTCCTTTACAAATCACTGCATTCCGGCTTCAATCCCAACATCTTCACAACACAATGTTTGCCAGTCACTAATGGCTTCCTGTTGTTAAATCCCAAATGGACAGGGGTTCTTTTTAGTTTTCATTTTCCTTCTGGATATAACCCCAACTCTCACTGGCTTCAACTGACATGTGCAAATTAAAATCTTCCAAGAACAACCTTTTCTGGGGCTGCCAACAAGTTAAAATCCATTTGGACTAGGAATGTTTGAATGAGTAAGTGATTTTACTATTGGTCTATATTAGATATTTAACGAAATTAGTCTTCAGAATCACAACTGGAATGTGCCTTCTAAACAATGAATCACCACAGTTGGGGTGTTTGCAGAAACATACCTAAAAGAAAAAGAAAGCATAGGCTCTCTAGCATACACAGACTCAATCTTTAACATTTTTTTTTAATTTAGTAGTAACAAGGAGAGACTAGAAGTACATGTTAAACATATTTGAAATCAGAGTTATTGAATATAAAGATAATAAGCAGCACAGATCCAAGTCACTGGCATTTACTTACATTGCAAGTTAAATGAAAACAACTGAAGAAAAATATCGAATAGGTATTGAAATTTTACTACAGTACGAATGAGATTTCATGACTTAAACTTATTAAAATTATGAGTTTGAGCACTCTCAAAGAATGGTAGAAATGAACAAGAGGGTACAAAACATCTCAGATCACTATACCATAATTGCCCTCAACAGGAAGAAGCAAGAAGAGAAGCAAGCGAGTAGGACAAATGAAATATAAGGATTTTTATCAAACTCAATGTTATTTATTAGTAATAATGTTCTTGAAATGTGCTAAAGATTCAGAGACATCCTTGAGGAAATAGAAGTCATTGAGAATCAAAATACCCAGGGGCAAAGAGAGTATTATGCTTGATGAGAATGACCTGCAGGAATTGCTGAAAATTCTAGAGTAAATTTCTTCAACTGCAGGAATTGCTGAAAATTCTAGAGTAAATTTCTTCAGTAATCATTCTATCTGAATCACACACTTCGGTCTTGTCGAATGCTCTGTGCCAAATGATGCAGAGAAACAACTGTTCTTGAGCAGTCTGTTGCTGCTTTTAAGTACAGGAGAAATAAAAGTGAAAAATCTTACTGAAATAATTTAATCGACCAAAGTGTTTGGATCCAAATTCCAGTAATAGCAGCACCATGATCAAATTTATTTGATTACGACAAAAGCAGCCCACTCCGGGGCTTCCCTAGTGGCGCAGTGGTTGAGGGTCCGCCTGCCGATGCAGGGGACACGGGTTCGTGCCCCGGTCCGGGAAGATCCCACATGCCGCGGAGCGGCTGGGCCCGTGAGCCATGGCCGCTGAGCCTGCGCGTCCGGAGGAGTCTGTGCTCCACAATGGGAGAGGCCACAACAGTGAGAGGCCCGCGTACCGGAAAAAAAAAATAAAAAATAAAAAAAGCAACCCACTCCGGAGGTGATATTGTAAAGACACCACCACATACTGTAAAACAGAGAACACTCTCAAGAGCTTGTACCAAGAATGTGGTGTGGCATGACCTGCCAAGCATGGCCTGCAGGACTCATGCCAAGCATGGCCTGCAGGACTCATGCCATTCAGTGCTGGCACACAACACTCTGATTCCTCTTGTTTTCTACCTTGCTGAGGCCTCCCTGTTATTTCAGGGAATAAAATTTTGTCTATATCTGAAAACAGTCACAACAAGCAAAGAAACAAACTATGAAGCCATGTAAAAATAAATTTAATTAGTAAATCTTCAATTATCTTTGAGTGTTATCTAATTTTTAAATGGAATATAACAAACAATTTCTGAACTAAGCAAGTTATAGAGGGTAATGAAAACATGACGTGTATTCCAGCCTGCCTCAACATCACCTATACTCCACCCTGTCTCCAAGGTTCCAGATTTTTAAATGAAAAATTCATATATTCGAAATTTCTAGAAATTTACAACCTTTCATATGACTGCCAAAGTAGCATTTATTTCTAAAGTCCTGTTTTCGTGAGGTCTCTCTAGCCTGGCTCCCCTATCTCTTCTAAGGCAAGGTGGACAACTCTTTGCTATGGGTTCAATATTCTCTGACACTCTGGCTTTATGACCTAGGAAATTACTTAATGTCTTTACATTCCACTTTCCTAATTATAAAGAGGGCAGAATAGTTTTTATTTGTGCATTAAATAAAGTAACAAATATGAAGAGTTCAGCCAACCACTGACATAGCCTAAGTACTCAATCCAGGTGAGCTATTATGATGCTACATGATGGCAGATGCAAAAACCTAGGGATCACTCTTGACTCCCCCCTTTTTCAGGTCCTGATGGATGTATGTGGTGTCCAAGTCTCACTCATTTTTAACTCCTTAATATCTTTCAAATCTATATCCTCATTCCCTGTCCAGTATCTCTGCTTCACTTTAGATTCTGTTGTCTGTTGCATACACTTGTCTCCTGGTCTCTAGTTTCAAGGCCTCTGCTCCAAATCTAATTTCCATATAGTAGTTTAATCCTATAGAATAATTTAGTCATATAGAAATCAGTTCACATCACTTCCCTTAAAGATAAAGTGCAAAATCACTAACATAGCACAAGAGCCCTTCGGGATCAAGCTATTGCATGGTTTCCAGCCTCATTCTTGCCACTCTGTTTTCAGTGCTATACAAACTGATTGGATTGACTTATGATCAAATCTCAGTCGACAAAGAATATGTTAAACATTTAAACATATTTGGCCTTTCAGTTTATTCATGCTAAGTTTTTGCTTTCTTCTTGACCTTATCATTTTTGAACTGCAGGAGAGAACTATGAAACCAAACTTTTTACTGTATACACACACGCCAAATAATGTCTTTGCCTCTGAAAATACTTGTATTGCTACCACTTATATGGACATATTTTATTTTTACTTTAAAAATATATACATTTAGTCTCACCTTTAACCCAAATATATTAGAATTACACAGAAATAATCAATTTATCTGCCAAATGAGAGAAACATTCTCATTAATGTATAAGGACACTTCATTTTTGACTGAAATTGGTTTCTGCTGGCTTAATCTTCCAACAGACTTTTCCTAAATGACCTCATTGTTTTCAAACATAAAGTGAAATCAGAATCATCCTCTAAGGACCCTCTCTCCCTCATCATTATACATTTCCAAAAGATTATGCCACTAAATTTCTAGACAGCTTCATAACTGGAAAGCCAAGAATGTTTTGATCACTAGAAATGCCGCTAGAGAAGATGGTTCCTTCCAAGGGGATATAATCATTTGAATATTTATGTTCCTGTATGTGGGTTTTGGCTTGCCATTCATCCACTTATTTATTCACACATGCAACACCTCATACGTCAAGAAAATGCAAGTACTGAGTTTTCTTAGCATTTATATTCCAAAGGGAAAATACATTTTTCCTCAAAAAAAATTTTTTTTTAAATCTGTAAAGCTGGGATAAAAACAGTAACCTACCTTAAAGAGATATGGTGAAATTAAATGAGTTAATAGATTACTATGTTTAAAACAGTGCCTGGCAAATAACCAATTCTCATGAACTGTTAGCTATTATAGGCTATTATTTCATAAATAACAATAGAATTTTGATATATGTTTAGCCTTCAATATTGGATTTTTGAACTCACTTTAGATAAATAGTAATAATCAATACTCATGTAGTATATAAGATTCATGGTTCACATGTATTTTCCCTGAAAAGTTAGCATGATTGTGCTTTGGGGTAATTTGAAAGGCAAGAATGAGAGTAGTGATGCAAATCCCGTACAAAATCCCTCTTGACTTAAACTCTTGTAACAGGGATTGCTAGCTGTCTCCTAACATCCAATTTTTCCTTCATCCTTTTGGTAATAAGTCCTATGAGTTTTAGCTTTTTTTTTTTTTTCCCAACAAAAGATACATTTTCTAGACTCCCTTGCAGCTAGGTATGAAATGTAAATACATTTGGGCATTGGCATATGAAATGAAACAGGATGCAAACTCTGTATGGTAGTCTTGAAGGGAGAATTCCCCTGCCTTCTTCTTCCCCTTTATGTGACTGGAATATGAACATGATGGCAGGAGTTGGAGCAGCCATTTTGAAGTAAGGTGTGAAAGCTCTGTGTTGAGAATGGCAGAGGACCAAGAAAAAAGAAGCTTGTGTCTTTTGACCCCATACTTAGATTGTAATATGAAAAAATAAATTTCTCACTTATTTAAGACACTATATCAGGTATTTGCTACAGTAGCTATGCCTGTATTCTCTACTTAAAAACCCCATATTTAAAGATCTGGCTTGCCTACCTATAAAATTTGCATTCTATCCACATAAACATGGTAGAATAAATACTGTTTTTGTATTTTAAATTTAGTGTTTTAAAATGATATCCATTAATGTCTATTTAATTATTTTTTCATTTTATTTTAAAGACACAGCTTCAAGAGTATGCTTGTGTCTTGAGTGTGATATTAATTTAGCTTCAATGAGAAAAAATATTCTTATGACTATTGATCTCAAATTTTAATATGCAAATTAATGATAGATGTAATTTTAAAAACAGATGAAAATATATATAATTTCAAAACACAAGTTAAAAATCTGATGTTTAGAAATGCAGATATTTTATGAATTAAGAATACTTTTATTGTTACCTTCCCTAAGTGGGAAGTGCTGGGTGTATTTAAATGACAGTTCCAAAGGGGCTTGAAATTTCATGAGTGGTAGAATGTGGGTTTGATGATTAAGAAATTCACAACATTTCTTTTTAAAATGGCTCTTTTTAGAGTAACAAATACAGATGTCATTAGGTACCTGCTATGAAACAAATTGTGCTTACACGGAATGAATGGATAGTATGTGTTTCTTCCTCTGACGAAACATGAGCTCAAGAAAGTTACCACCAGATGCAGGAATTTCCACATATAGGAAAACAGCTACAAAGAAAGGCACACACAAGATGCAGTAATGGCAACATAAAGAGAGCAATGGATTATTTAAACCTCAGCAAATAAAAATGGATTATTTAAACCTTGCATTGCTTATCACATTCACCATATATACACTTCAGTTTTTTACCAATTATCCAATGCTGCTTGACAAGTAAGAAGTCTTTTTTATCAAAAGGAAAAAATATGTTCACTCCGTCTAATGCTCTCATAATATGGGTGATAATAGTTACAGTTTAATTATTAATCTATGTTGATATTGTTAAATTATTGGTATTTTATATTTTTTCCAGTTAGTTTTTGATGCTCTATTCAATTCTATTTAATACAGTTTTTTTTTGAAACCACTGTAAAAAAAATAGTTGATAATAGTTACTATGCATTGAGTGACTATGATGTCCCACGTACTTAACCCTCACTATTTCTTTTGGTTCCGCCAAAAACCCTGTGAGTCAGGCGTTACTATTATTGACCCTTTATGGATGAGAAGTATCCAAGTAGGGATTTGAGCCTATGTTCATCAGACTCCATTGTCCACATTCTTTCCATTATGTAATCTTCATCCTTGATTCACTTCCTTATTACACCACTGGTCCTATTGCATAACAAGAATTCATGTTGGTTAACTGTTCCCTCTTCTCCCTCTGACTGTTAGCTCCTTAATGCTTGGAGCACTCGATGAATTTTATGTAATGAAAGACATGTGCTGAAGAAAATTTCACTCAGACAGTCCTTGAAAGGAAAGGATGCCTCTTTAAGGCAAATACAATCCATCTTTAAGCTGTGTACTTAAACATAAATACAGCCTGGATGGTCTTTTAAATATTGCCTTTCCAAACCACAGTCAGCAAGCAGAAGGTCTTCTGCAAAATTCTCCATTTGTCCCTAAATTTATCACGCTTTGCTTTCGTGACAGAGTTGCCAAATACGTTCTTGATAAAACATGTTCTGTGATGGCATCACGTAACGACACCCACAGGCTGTACACCTGTGGTCAAAACAGATAGGAGAATGGCATATTTAGATCAGACAATAAAAAGAATTGAATATCTGTGCTCTGGTTCTACATATGAAATTAAGCAGTATCAAGCCCGAGCTTAAAAATGATTCCCTTACTATATTTCTTTATTTGAATAAAATATTACATATACATATACATACATACATACATATATATATATATATATATATAGAGAGAGAGAGAGAGAGAGAGAGAGAGAGAGAGAGAAGGTCTTCAAGATAATGAGTTGTTTTCAGTTTTTTTCTTTGTTTGCTTACACCTTGTTTCATTCCCCCCACCCCCATCCTTCTTTAAAGACATAAGGGCATTCTGAAAATAGAATGCTAACAGCTGTAACAGTCTGGTTACAAGAAGTCAGAAGTGTCATGAAAGGATATCAAGAGATTTGCCCATCAAGCAAATTTTAAATTAACTACCGTACATGATTAAAATGTCTAAATATTGGTTCATTGCTTAAATGTTTCAATTCCAAGAAAATTCATCTAGTCATAACATACACATTTTTTAAACCACTGGATCTATTTAACATTGCTTCCAAAAGATCATATAGTCTGTTATTCTTCAGTAAGAAAATTGGGTTTTAAATTCATTCATCAGGACAGAATAAGATTTTTCTTTTTATGAACTCCAGATACTCTTTAATACTGAATTTCAAACAAAATATTTTCACATGGAAAACTACTGGGAGACATCTACATATTCTTTTGAATTTATACTTCATATAGGACTTGTAATGGATCCTTTAAAATTACACTAGAATGTGGCCAGAAACTGCAAAGTCAGATATTTGCATCCTTCCTAACGTTCATTTACACATTCATCCACCTGAGTATTGGAGACTTTCAGCTAACCTAGAATCTGATTTGATTAGGCAACCAGCTGGCTAGCTTTGAGGTCTCTCCAGATATGGGAGTGGGGGAGGTAGGGAGTGAACCTTGAAAAGGAGAGTCCACAGAAACATGAAGTAAAAAGAAAATTAGGTCATGACTACAGCAAAGAAAAAAGTGTAAAGAGAAAAAGGCAAAGGTACAGTGTGCAAGGTAAAATGAAACAAAGGAAGAGTAATTAGGAAAACTGCCGGTTCCTTTCACTGGAGACCTTGGGGGAAATGCTTTATCATGCCTAATGACAAGTAACCTGCACAGAGTCAAAACTACATGTGAAAGGTTTGTCCTAAATTGATGAAAACGATAATGAAAAAAAAAATCCTACATTTAATCACTGAGCAATACATTCCCTAAAGAACACACACTGACTCACAGAACTTTAATTCCATTCGGGATCACATCTCAAAAACACGTTTTTCCCTTGAGTGGGGTCTGGCTGTGTCTCTGACTCAGTCTGTTTCTAGTTAAGTGCAGCACAATGATGGGCTGGAAAGAAAATGTTTAATTAAACTGTCTCTCTGGTATCAGATATTTAAAGTATGTACGCTATGCTCTCTAAAAACTGATAATTAAAGCTGTTGACACTAATTTGTGTGTATAGATGTAGTATTTTATTTTGGATGTCTTAGAATTTTAAACTTGTAAAGAAAATCCTTAGGAGTAATAATATAACTAAACCATAACTTACGATGTGCCATGCTATCTTCTATGATTCTATGTATGTGTCATTTAATTTTCACAACAACCCTATGAGGTAGGCACTAATTTTATCCCTAGTTTACAGATGAGACACATGGGGGCAAAGTAACACTTCATGGCTCATGAGTTGTCTAGCTGGTAACTGAATTCAACAGTCGTGCTCTTGTGTCGAAATAATAATATACGCGAGTTTTGATATTACACAAGCTTGTTTTTTTGATTTTGAATATTGAAGAGAATCTCACCACTTAAAATGCATTATTTGACCGGAAAGCCTTCTCAGAAGTATTTCTACTAATGACTTTGTTGTCTTGATCATACAACAGCTTAATTTCCAAGTCCTTTCCTCGCCGCAGTCTGCACCAAGCAGCTCTGGAACCACCTGGCCTTGCCTCTTATTATCTGTGTGACTCTCACTGTTGCTTATGTCCCTTCTGTCCCATTTCCTCATGTGTAAAATAAGGAGAATAACGGTATCCATATGTAACGAGAAGCAAGCGAGTTCTAGTGAAAGTTAAACTAGCTAATCCACATAAAGCACTTACTACAGGCTTTGGCATGAAGTAAGCACTCAGTAAATGCCAGTTTTCATCACTGTCACTGATGTGAGGCAGTCCTCTGCTCATCTCATGCTCCTCTAATGTTATGCAGACCTTACATTTCCTATTATTGCATAAAACTTTGGAGAAAAACAACAAGGCTCTGTTTAGTTTTTCTAAGAGCCAGATAGACACAGTGGGGAAAATCTATAAATGCAGAGAGATCTTTTAAAATACTGTAATATAAATGTGGCATCTTTTTCTCTCTCTAAACAAACCATTACCTAATTCCAAAGTGCACGTACCACAAAATATTCAATTTTAAACAACTTTCTACTTTCCTGATAGCCAAACTCCATACCGGCGTCATCAATAGCAGCTTATGAACTTCATCCTTTTCAGATGGTTTGAAAGGTTTAAACCAGAGAAGAAACGAAAAGTCAGTTTATTTGGAATAATGAAATTTAGGGTTTGGCAACCATTACTCTTACAAAGGTATCTAAGGAGGTACATTTACTTAAAGAACTCTGTTTAAGCGACACAAAATAAACATTTTTTAAGGCAGTGAGAGAAGGAAAAGCAATAACAATCTCCCCAACTTTCTTTGCTATTTTGAGCTTTGCTGACAACAGAAGCTTTTCAGCTGCTGATCATAAAGAGAAGAAAATCTTATTTTAAGCTTCAGTCCACAACAAGAAAAATTATTCAATATTCTCTGTGACAATGCTCACAGGCACCTTGGAACTTCTGTGAGCTCCAAGACCTACTCCTCAAGTAATATATGGTGGCATGGAATCAATGAGAAAGTAATTTGTACGCCAAATACAAGTGGACACTGTAATGAGGCAGAAGGACTTATTTAAACTGGAAAGCCCCAGACACAGTATAAATAAGCATCTTGGCAGTGGAGACTGGGACAGACATGAGTGCATGTGGATTTGGGAATGTGCTTCCCTGCCGGAAATCATTCAATTATCAAAATTCTTTCCCCCTGAGACTTACAAACAGAAACCTTGGCCAGTGCTCAAATATTAAACATTAATGATGTTCTCCTGATGTTTAAAGAAGAGAGGGAAGGCTGTGGTCTATGTTAGTCGTTAGAGAAACAGTTGTGAGGGAACTCTGGATAGATTTTGGGAAAATTAAAGATATTGTCATCAGCTTCCAGCTTTGTTTTTCTAGTAAGAAGGGAGGCATTTCTGGATGCCCTTAGTTCTTCTCTACTTTGAGATAAGTGATTGTACATTTACTTTTATGATGGTTAGTAGATTTATTCATTCATTTAACACATATTTATCAGATGCCCACTGTGTGCCAGACGTCACGGAAAACTCTGGGGTGCAAGGGTGAAGATGACAAAGTTTATGCCTAAGAGAGGTAAGGTCCTGGGGAGGGGAGTCAGACAAAAGGGAGTAAACCAGGAAGATAATTGCAATTTTTAGTAAGGAACATGGAAAAATCAAACGAAAGGCTGACAGAAAGGATAAGAGAATAATGTTTTATGTAGAACGAATGAACACATGGTGAGGAGTTTGGATTTTATTTGAGGTCTGAGAGGAAGTCATCAGAAGTTTTTAAAAAGCGAGGACTTCCCTGGTGGCGCAGTGGTTAAGAATCCCCCTGCTAATGCAGGGGACACGGGTTCGAGCCCTGGTCTGGGAAGATCCCACATGCTGCAGAGCAACTAAGCCCGTGCACCACAACTACTGAGCCTGTGTGCTGCAACTACTGAAGCCCACGTGCCTAGAGCCCGTGCTCCGCAACAAGAGAAGTCACCGCAATGAGAAGCCGGCGCACAGCAACAGAGTAGCCCCTGCTCACCGCAACTAGAGAAAGCCCACGCGTAGCAACGAAGACCCAACGCGGACAAAAATAGAGAAAGAAAGAAATTTAAAAAGCAAAATATTGTGATCCAATAAATAAAGATCACTTCTGCTACTGAGTGAAGATGTGTAGTAGGGTTTGGGAGCAGGGGTGGAAGTGGGGAAGTTAAGATTTTGTGGCAATGATCTAGGCCAAGAAAGGAGGTGGCTTGCTCAAAGAGATGTCAGAATAGAATGCGACAAAACCTCAAATTAAAGCAATACTTTGGAAAGTCAGTAGGACTTGCTGCAGAGGAACGGGGGGTGGGGATTGACTGTAAGGTAAGAATCCTAGGGGGCTCATAGATATCTAGCTTGTAATTAGATCTATAGCATTTTGTTTTGTTTCCAGGTTAGAACCTCAGACCTTATTCACCTTATAACTGAAACATCTGTAGCATTATTTTGTTTACTAAAGATTTTACTGGGGGTCAGGTTTGGGAGAAGGGGGAAGAGAAAGGGCTCCCTTTTAAACATACTGCAACTCAGCCTCTTAGGAGGAGTGCAGAAAATAAATATGTTTTTATGTGCATCAAATACTATTAGGAATCTACCTGTTACTCAGTTTTATTTTCTTTCTATCAGAGCTTATTTTGCTCTGGTTGAAATGATTTCAACTTTTAAAGAAGTACCCATCTTAAAATAAATACTGCTACTGCTCTTAAAGTATATTTATTTATGTACATATTTATTTATGTATTTGTTTCTTCAAAAAGAAATTCCGAAACACGCCTATTGAATCATGTAGGCCAGAAAGTTTGGCAATAACATTTTGTGTTAAAAATTCACTTGACCAAAGAATTCAGATTTTCTTGACAAAACTCTTGAGATAAGTGTAAAGAAAAACTTTGTTGTTCTTTCACAACAAGTATTTTGTTTGGTGGTGACTATATTGTATCTCAAGATGTATACTTGGATGAATAATGCATGTTAGGATTTTGAATTTTATTGGCTAACCATTATTTCATTAATTTATGGTCGCATCGTTGAAATCATTGAACATTAAACAATTATTCAACTTAGTATATGTACTGGGTTGAATAGTATCCCCCCAGAATTGATGTTCACCTGGGACTTGTGACTATGCTCTTATTTAGATAGAGGGTCTTGCACATGAAATCCAGTTAAGATGAGAGCACACTGAATTAAGGAAGATGTCTTTATGATGGGTGTTCTTATGAGAAGGGGGACATTTGGACTCATACACAAAGATACACAGGGGAGAAGTCCATGTGAAGATGAAGACAGAGACTGGACTTATGCTGTCACAAACCAAGGGATGTCAAGCATTGCCAGCAACCCTCAGAAACTAGAAAGGCAAGGAAGGATCCTTTGCTAGAGCCTTTGGAGGGAGCATAGCCCTGCTGATACTTTAATTTTGAACTTTTTTCCTCCAGAACTGTGAGAGAAAAAAATTTCTGTTGTTTTAAGGCACGCAGTTTGTGGTAATTTGTTATGGCAGCCTTAGGAAATGAATATAACATGCAATAATAACTAGCAGCTAGCATTTATTCAATGATCGTTATGTATCAGGCTTTATGTTAAATGAAAGTTTGGAAAAAAATTTCTTATCAAGATTACTTATAATTTTGCTTATATCCTTAATATAGCAAAAATCGATGTCATTTAAAATTTTTATCATCAGTTTATAAATCAGAAAATACACCCTGCAAAGAAGTACATAGTCATACATACACAAGCATCCCATTAATCTACAACTTTTCACATTTGCTACCCAGGGAGACATCTTACATTAAATTATATTCCTGTTCTATCAAACTTACCAGACCATGAAACTGGCCTACAAGACTCAGCTAACCTTACATGTGTGACCTAACAAATGGCAGGGCACTGGGAATTAAGCATATACTGTAAGCTTTCCAAACTAAAAAATGCATTCACATTTGTTTATACACTGCAGAAATTTGTATAACATTTGTTTCTATCTATGAAGCACCAAAATGACCATTAAATGCAATACATATAGATGATTAGTGTGTAGACCAAAAAGAAATTGGTTAAGTAAATTCTCTAAATTTTTAAAATAATCTGCACTAGTGTCAAAGTACACAGCCATACCGAGTCAGAGAGATGTTTGTATGGTAACAAGGTCAGTAACAGACTCCAGATGTGTCATTAGAAGACCCTGAGGAAAGCTCCCAGTAGCTTGGGCATTAAGAAGGACTCTGCTAAAATAAACCTCATTTGGAATGAAAGAGGCTATCCTTTGCATTCATAATAACATGCTTTAGTTCTTACAATACTAGCAACCTGTTCCAATTCATCATCAAACATTTTAAAAACAATGACACTGAATGAAGAAGTACAAAAGAGCTGTTTTAGACTTAGGTCACTTGCTGGATTTTTGGCTACTTTTGGCTTGGTGACAAAAATAATTATTGCCTACTTATGTTCCTTCAGTTTAAGATGGCCTCCAAGGCTCTCAGAAACTCCTCCATGCCAGTTAGAACAAGGATACACAAAAACAACATTAAAAGTTATAGCTACTTTTTTTTTATAGTTATATAGGGCAAACAAAAGGCAAAACTGATCTGGTCTTGGGGCTACATATTCATAAGATATGAAACTCTTACAAGTGCTAAATCTTAATGAAGAAAGGAAAAAGGAAAGAGCGTAGACAGTGATTATAACTTAGCTTCTAAAACTTACAGCTTCCCCCCACTTCCGTAATTATGAACAGTCTGACTAAACTGGGTGACTCTCATGTGTAAGCCATATGGATTTTTTTCAAGTGATTAAAGCAGAGTGTGACTGTATAGTAATTCCAGTTCTGCCACTTTTCTCATTATGTCACTTGGGTTGCTCTGTGGTTTAACCTCCCTGCAATTCAATTTTCTGGTGTTCCTTGTAAGGGGTACTTATCCACCTGGCAAGAAAGCTCTGGCAAGACTTCTTTTTGTTTTATTTATTAATTTTTTTGAAATGCTTCCCTTGACTCTAAAACAGCATCCCAACCTGGGAAATCATTCCAATATATGCTCAGAACAACTATATCTGTAATTAATAAGGAATGGATTATTGTTGAAACATCTGACCATTTAACTGTACCTTCATTCAAGGGTATGAGGCCAATAACATTATTTCTGATATGTGAAATATATATTTTTTTCATTTATACACTTAGTATCAACCCACGTTGGATCAAACAACTATTTTGCATAACAGGAACTTTCCTCTCTGGCCTCTTTGCTTTATTTAAATTAGTTATTTAGACTTTTCAGTGTACTTTGTGCTCTGAATCGTTTATGCTTCCTCCAATCCTTGAATAACATCTTCATTCCCCCAGAGAAAGGACACACGTGTGTGTGCGCGCGTGCGCACACACACACACACACACACACACACACACAATCAGAATATTATTACTGCTCCAGCACAAATTGATGACTGAAATAAGAGAGGAACTAACAGAGATGATATCTGTTCCAGTAAACTTGGGAAATCAGGAGAGTCAAGCATTTTTTTTTGACATGACCTATAATGCCATGTTATGAAAATAGTTCAATAGTGAACTGGCAGAAAGAAGGCTTAATCTGAAATACCAGCTCTCCCTTTAACTATGTATCCTTAGGAAAGTCTCCTTCATCATCTAAACTTGTCTCATTGGATGAAAGCCTTTCCCATTAAGAAGTAAATTCATATAAGCCAAGGTCGTAATACATTTTCTCTGTGGTGTTCCCCAGTGTTCACAACCATACCTAGGATATTCTGGTAACTTTATGAATCTCTGTAGAATCAGAGAATGAATGAATGAACTTCAGTTTCTTCATCTGCAAATAGACATTATGATGTTTTTATACAGGGATTGTTACAATAATCAAACGGCATATGCAGAAGCATCTAAAACAATAACTGTCACATGGTAAACAAGTAGAATTTCAATATGTTCTTTCTTGAATAGAAAATTGAAAAAGAAAAAAAAAGAACCTCTGCATTTGTTGTGCGATGTTATCATCTATCTTATATACCAAAATAAACAGAACAGATTAACTGAATGTGTGAGTCCATCACTCACGTAAAGCTGGGTTGGAAAAATGTTTCTGCTCCCTCACTAATCTCTTTCCATATCCCCAAATGCTGCTTAGTCTTAGGATAAAATAGTTTTGTTCTCCCAGTTGATTTTACTGCTGAGCTAAATAATTTTCTGAATCAACATATAATGGTTACATTAGGCAGTCTATTTGCATTGTCAATAAAGCAGTATTTATATAAGCAAAAATAATTCTGCATTTTATTCATTAGTGTCTATGTGTTTTCTCACTTTTACAGTAAAAACAAGTTACTGCTCTGGAAGTATAGGTACACACACACACGCACACACACACACACACACACACACACACAGTCTTTTGTCATGGTAGTATATGAAGGGAGATTTCAGTTGTCAGAATTTAGGCTGAGACACTGCAAAATGTCAAATATTAATCATTCATCAGTCCCCCACCTCCACCTTCCACTGACAGCAGGAAGAAGTACATTAAGAGAATTACTTCCCCATTAAGTGAGGTAACATCTGCCTCAAAGCTGGGTGAGGATGGAGTCTGGACCATCTCCTCAGCAAGATCTGTTCATGTGGAATAACATAACAGAGGCATACAGTTTTGCCTGAGGGCTCTTTCACGATTTGGGGTGCACAATTTGGTAGAAACTGTAATAAAGCAAGCATCGTTTGGCACACCAGTAATCTGCATTGAGTAAAGACTTCTGAGTACAAAATTCATACACACGATTTTCATTGTTTTTTTTTTCCTTTTAACTCCATGAATCGTGATGATAAAAATCAACCAACCAAACAAACGAACACAACACTAAAGAACAGAGGTTTTTCCATCCACATGTTTCAATAATGACTTTCTGGATTTCCTTTGGGAACTTTGTGTAAAAGTAAAACAATACTTTCTAATTAGGAAGGGTCACCCTTTCCTCAGAGGCTGCAGACACATGGTACATATGCTCATCGCCAGCCTCACATTTTCAAGCATTTTCAGTAGACAGGGCTTGAGAGTGTAATGAACGGAAACAGCATGACCATGTTAATCCAGTTGTGATTAAAACCAAGGGGAACTAGTCACCGTTTAGAATTAACAAAGTTTGTATGTTATGTGATTGAAAGGAGTAGGCCTTCAATAAATGAGGAATGAGGAAAAATAAAAACTTCAATAATATTTTACTGATGTTTGAGATAGAACTTTCATTAATATGACAGATACATCAGTAAAAATGAAGAAAATAACTTTAGGACCTTGGACTCACACTAAGTTTGTGAATTCATCTAAATTTCTGTCACTGAGACATTTGATGAACTCATAATAAGGCTTTAACTTGTAAAATGTCTTACAAGTGAAAAGTAGTGTCTTTACATCTACTCATTTCTGTGACTTTTTATTCTTATGACAACCCTGTGATAAAGATACTGCAGATGTCAGTATCTTAACTTTTAAGAGAGAAAATAGAAGTGTCCCATTTTTATAAAGCATTCCGGGTTATTCTGAAGCAGGAGCTCGAGATGTACCTTCTTCTACTGTTTGGGGAGCTTCTGAGTGTAATTAGAATGTGTGTTGGTCACCCCCAAATCTCTCAATTTTTTTTTTTTTGTTTTTTTTTGCGGTACGCAGGCCTCTCACTGTTGTGGCCTCTCCCGTTGCAGAGCACAGGCTCCGGACGCGCAGGCTCAGCGGCCATGGCTCACGGGCCCAGCCGCTCTGCGGCATGTGGGATCTTCCCGGACCGGGGCACGAACCCGTGTCCCCTGCATCGGCGGCAGGCGGACTCTCAACCACTGTGCCACCAGGGAAGCCCCCAAATCTCTCAATTTTAACTGAAGTTCTGTACGTGGTATTCAGTAGTTTTGGTTAAATCAATTAATGTACGTAAACACAGTACATTATTTTGTGGGCACTATTAATCTTTTTCATAAATAGGTTATATCCTCACAAAGGACGTATTCTAAGACCTATCACATATACCAACAGTCACTTGCCAGAAAATAAGTTTGAGGTTATAAGCCTTTTGTAATAATGTCCCTTAAACCCTGGGCAAAAATAATCCATTAATAAACAAATGCTAAAAATGAGGTAAAATAAACTAGGATAATTTAAGCATATTTTTAGACTGACAGTTTGGGAATTCTGCCAACTGGCGAAGTAGGGTGTAAACGTGATTTTTAGACTCATGATTGATTTCTATTAAATCCAGTACATGACCGAGAAAGAGGAATTTATCATACTTTCAGGGAAAAAAACATCCTTAAAGTCCTTCTCACTTGCTAAAAATATCCAGTAGAACACAAAGTTACAAATTGAACTTGACTCTCTGGGCAGGTTGGAGTAAATTAGCAGATCTTGAAATAATCATGTAAACTGGAACTGCCACTCTTTGAGGCAGCCTGATAATTGGACTGCAATGAATCCCTGGTTTGTACAACTCCATCAGGGAAGCTCCTCCACCTTTTGGCCCAGTTTCGGTTAGTCTGGCATAGGATAATGCCTTTCAGTTACTGCAGCTCACAGTTTACACAAGTTGTTCACATTCCATTTGCTCATTATATCCCATAATGATCATTTGAAGTAAGCTGAAAAGAGAACATTGCCTTCATTTCATAAACAAAGAAAAGTGGCTCAGAAAGATCAAGTTGACTTCCTCAAGGTCACCTGGCAAGGCAGTGGTTGAACCGACATCAGAACAGTGGTTTTCTATGCTACTGCTACACCATGACATACTCTGATGTTTTGTGGTTTTTTTTCCCACCTAGGAATGATAACCAGAATCATTCTCCTAAACCACAAATAATGACTGGAATAAGAAATTAGGGCAGGAAAGCAGCCACTATAGATTCAGTCTTGTGCCTTGTTTGGCTTAAAACTTCTGACATAAATTAACATTTTGTTTAGCAATAGAGACATCACTGAAACCCCAGCTAGACATTAAATGATGTTCAGCCTTTGGACTGTGTTTCACTCCATCTAAGTTGTGTCTTTTTCTCCCTTTAAATGTGTTGGCCATATTTAAACATTTAGCTACAACAACTTCAACCAGAGACTAAATTAAATGAAGAAATTTTGGAATTTGGTATCCCTCTCCCACTGCATATCTGATTTCATACCCTTGCTATACTTCTTATACCTACAATTTGATTTCTTTTTGTTCTTGTCTTTGTTATTTTAACCTCTTAATATTTTACCTGTATGGCAACAATTAAATATTTTCTCCTCAAAGATTATAGTGTACATGTGTGAAATATGTTTTAATTCATCAACACACAAGAAATACACATGTACATTTTGAAATTAAGACACAGTATGGAAATATGATATTTATAGGTTTATTCTGTAGTTTCTCCATTTAAAAGTTTAAAATAAAGTTGATTTCCTGTTCTGTTTTCTCCTTCATCCCATGTTAATATGCTCTAGGCATACTGTACATATCTCAATTTGTTTTTGAATACCAAAGATCACACTAATGGCTTTATTTACTGCTGTCTATGCCAATATTAATATTTTGAGTATAGTGTCACAGCAGCACCAATGAAGAAAGAGCTTCAGAGTGAATTCAGAGTGAATTCCTCTGGAAATACATCAGTACCTTAGCCTGAAGTACAGTTTGGGATTCAATTATTCAACCCCTTTGGCTATTGTTTAATCTTTTAAACATTCTATTTCCATTGGGAGACACCAAGCTCAGATGACCACAAACTTTGTCATTTCAAAATGTAGACGACCCCACACTCAAACTCTTTTTCAAAGACTGTAATTGTTAAGAATGATAATTATAACGTTGGACAATCACCTAAAAATCCATTTAAAAAAATGGTATTCACCATGGGAAACACATTTGAATACCACATGCTATAATATTTATGCTAGTATGTGCCATTTTCAAAATGTGATGTCATGTAGAGATGTTTTTCTTGAATAGTAGAGAAAAAAAGTGTGTAGCTAAGAATTTGTGAACTTTGTATCTTGGCTCTAAACTTTAATTATTCAAAGCACAGGGCTTCCCTGGTGGCACAGTGGTTAAGAATCCCCCTGCCAATGCAGGGAACGCGGGTTCAAGCCCTGGCTCAGGAAGATCCCACATGCCACAGAATAACTAAGCCCGTGTGCCACAACTACTGAGCCTGCACTCTAGACCCTGAGAGCCACAACTACTGAGCCTGCGTGCCACAGCTACTGAAGCCCACGCGCCTAGAGCCCGTGCTCTACAACAAGAGAAGCCACCACAATGAGAAGCCCGCGAACTGCAATGAAGAGTAGCCCCCACTTGCTGCAACTAGAGAATTTTTTTTTTTACATTTTATCAAAATGTAAAATGCATTTTGTAATTCTTAGGTATTTTATCAACAGGGATTTTTTATTATCAACAGGTATTTTTAGGCTTCCAAGGCCAGATACAAGCTTCACTTTCTTTTCACCAGTTTATCAAGTTGTAAAGGAATGCTAAAAATACACAGTAAGAAAGAATGAACAGAAAACTTAACATAACATTAATGCACTGTACTCATCCTTAGATATCTATATCTTTATATCTATATATCTATAGATCTATATAGATCTATATCTATATCTCTATCTGTCTGTCATCTATCTATCTACTTATCTATCTATCTATCTAGGCTCTTGGAATTTTATTGAAAAAGTCAGGTGATTTAGTTGAAATTAACTTAAAGCTATCCTAGTTATAAAACCAAAGAATTCTTGAAAATTATACCTAAAATCGCTCCAGTTTCTTTATCATAAATATGCAATTTCAAATGTGTTTGGAAATACTCTACTTGCTATTTTGTGATAGAGCTCAGAATCATTCTTTTAGGTATAAAAAATCTTGTTTTTGTTATTTTTAATATACATTAAATATAAATGCATACACTATATGTCGTGTGTGTGTGTACGTATGTATGAATATTGTCTGGGACCCAAGTATGCATGGAAAATGAATTTTCTAATAACATGGAATTATGCAAACTTAGAATTCAATTGTTATTTATAGACGTACACAAACTGATTTATAAAAAATCATCTTGTGACAAGTTTTAACTAAGTTTGGCTTAAAACTTACATAAGGAAATTTAGTTATTGTAGTGTCATTTTTTTCTTGTCTTTACAAGGAGTTTTACAGAAAGTCTAACAATGTTGAATCAGAGAACAGAGATATTACAATGAATGAGTTTGTTACCTGAGCAGAATTGAGGCCAATGATTCCTTCTGCTCTATTGCGAATGGTATTAATGAAAAGTTACAGAGAACTTCAAATTCTGATAGTAACAATCACAATTTCACTGAAATGGCATACTGAATTATCTGGGACCCCAAGTCATCATATCTGACCTCAAAAACCATCAAAATTTTCAATATAACAATTTAACTAAAACATATTCATAATTGTTTATACATAGTCTACCAAATTAAAAATGAACCCTGAGCAACTCTATGCTTAATATCAATTTTCTCTCACAGAAAAGAGAAACAAAAGAAAGCAAGCTATTCACAATACCTGTAAATCTCATCCCCAGAAATTACCTTTTTATTCCTTTTTACCATCACATGCAAGTGATATTTAAAGAATAACTTTTCTCTAGAGATAAGACCCTGATAAATCTTGAACCAATTTGTTTGCCTTACATTTGATTTTAAGGATTATCTTTCTTTCACGGAACATAGTATATTTTATACTATAAAAATGTATAGTATATGTTACCTTGCTAATTTGGCTACATTTCAAACCAAAGGAAATCAATATGTGAATATCTCTTTGCAGATTCCCATTTTCATGTCATGTAGAAGAGTTGCAAAAACTTTCATTCTATTTTGCTTTTATTTTCAGGACTAAACATCTAGAGGATATAAAAACTAGATAGTACCAGATACTGTAAAAATAGGTTGTATATATTCAGTATCATGATTTTCAAACATATTGTGAGTAAAAGAAGAAAGAAAATGTTTTTCTTCCATCATGCATTTTTATGGCCATCTTCTTGGGAGCTGGTATTAAATCTACTCTTTTGCAACATTCTCCATCTCCACCCCCATCCCCACCCAATGTATTTTCTGGCTGTCTGACCTAAGTTGCTTATATGATTGGTCAGGCTGTCCTGGCATTAAAAAAATTTAATTTACTTGCAAAAGATATTTCTAAATCTCTTTTGTAAAAGACACAAAGGATAATGTATCAGATCTGAAAAGGAATTCAATATAAGTCAATCGGAGAACTACATAATGTCATCACTATGTAACCAAATGAAGAAGAAATGCTTTCTACCTAGTTTGAAAATAGTCAGGAATCAACTGCTATTTCCTAGAGTTGTTCCACATTTTAGCAGACTTAATGAGATTAAGACTATGGTTTACTCAAGATTAGAAAAGAGCTTTCTGGACAAACGTGAAATTTGTACTTTATATGAGGTACTCATCTGAGGCAAAATTAAGGGTCTTCTTTGATTATGTGGGTTTGTGCAGATCTAACAGAATGTTTTCTTGGTTGAAAGGCCAGGTGCGCGGGCCTCTCACTGTCGCGGCCTCTCTTGTTGCGGAGCTCAAGCTCTAGACGCGCAGGCTCAGTAGTTGCGGCTCACGGGCCTAGTTGCTCCGTGGCATGTGGGATCTTCCCAGACCAGGGCTGGAACCCATGTCCCCTGCATTGGCAGGCAGATTCTCAACCACTGCGCCACCAGGGAAGCCCCAAATAGCTTTTTTTTTTTAAAGTATCCTACATGAAAACTCTTTTCCTCCTTTTTTTTTTTTTTTTTGCGGTACGCGGGCCTCTCACTGTTGTGGCCTCTCCCGCTGCGGAGCACAGGCTCCAGACACGCAGGCTCAGCGGCCATGGCTCACGGGCCCAGCCGCTCCGCCGCACGCGGGATCCTCCCGGACCGGGGCACGAACCCGCGTCCCCTGCCTCAGCAGGCAGACTCTCAATCTTTCCTCCTTTTTATAAAAGGAAACAATATACTATATATACTTTACATATAAATGATAAAATGAAGAAGTATTTACAGAATATAGTATAATAAGGTGTTAAGTTGTTTGCTAAATTGGGATTTCCAGAGTGTGCTCTTACAAATTTCATTTATTTTATTTCAAAGAGGCCAGACAACTCCTGAGCCTTCCTGAGATGTTTGAAATGTAAGACTGTCTATTACTGGATGAAATTAGCCATCCCTGATGCCCAAACTTCAACCAGAAATGTTCACTGGCAATAGAAAAGATAATAAGATTATACAGTTTTAGTGATTGGCTTTAATTAAAATCCAAGATTTCAAATAGGTACTCAACATTGAGAGCAGTCTTAATTTATTTTTTTCCAAAAGAACTGCTTTTATACACTTTAATATCATCTATTTCATATTTTCTCTTTTTTCGATTTTCCTACAGCTACTTCTAATCTGCACTCTCAGTTTAGAACACAGTGTTTCAAGAAAATGGAAGCTATCAATTAGAGAACACCTTTATTTTCTTGCAACCAAATCCACTAAACTATATAAGCCAACTTCGTCATCTTTCTTCCCATTACAACAAAACAAAGTACCTCCTGATGACAAAGACCAATCCCTCCATACATGAACTGGATTCCATTCTTCTTGCTTTTTTCCAGGACTTTGCTCTTCTGGCATTTCACTCTGTCTCCTTCATCATCAGTTGTCCCACTGTGCATCTCCCTCCTTGATTGTCTTGTTTCTTCTTTTTCTTCCCCTCCTCTTCTCCCTCCCATGTAAATCGTTACAAATAATGTACAAACATTCTCTAGATCTCAAGGCAAATAATAGCCAATTGTATCACCATCCACTCAGTTACTAAAGCCAAAAACCTGTTGATCATCTTTAACTACTCCACTTCTCTGACTCATATACTATTCAGCATCAACTTATTTCATTTCTACCTCCAAAATCTATTTCAAACGCATGTACCTCTCCCCATCCTCATACCATCTTTGCTCAAACAACAACTATAAACACTTAAATGGTCTCTAAACTTCTGCCCATGCCCGATTAGCAATAATGATTTTAAATTCAACAACAAACATAAGAACAAGTTACTC
Source organism: Pseudorca crassidens (assembly GCF_039906515.1). NCBI lineage: Eukaryota > Metazoa > Chordata > Mammalia > Artiodactyla > Delphinidae > Pseudorca > Pseudorca crassidens. Next base: position 116,962,216 of record NC_090300.1, on the reverse strand, counting down.
CAAGGTTTGTATCATGGCCATATTTTGAATATGCAGGACCCACTCAACTAGCTTTTTCAGCCCACTATGTTCTGATCATCCAACACTAATGGAGACAGTTTAACATGCCAAATGTTTCCCACCATAGTTCCTTTGTTCATATGGTTCTTTCTAAATGAAACAGTGTTCTCTTCTCCCTCAGCCTCTCTCATGGCTAGTCTTTCTCAGCCTAAATATATAATTGCTCAAGAACCTCTTCTTCTAGTTTAAGTTGATCTCATTATCATCTATTATTTAATTTTTTTAATCAAAATTTATCTCTGTCCCACCGCTCTCTTTCTCTCTGCACCCATTCAGCCATTCTATTATCTATCCTTTTTATTATTTTTCCCTTCACCACATTATAAGGTCCTCAAAAGGCAGGAACTATGCCTTTTAATTTAGTATTTTATACCCATACTTACTATGATGCCTGGCATCTAGGTATTTCTGAAAGATGTGTTAAAAGAATTACACCTGAAAATATGACCCTCAACCCAGGGATAGAATACTGGACTTAAATCAGAAAGCCTAGGTCTGGCTAAAGTTTTATAAAAACATTTTGAGGCTTCAGACCAAAGGTACTAAGTAACATTACTACTTGCTGACATGTAGGGCTGGAATAAGTAAGGCCTGACATTTATGACTGCACCAAAAATCATTCTTTAGAGATATTCAGCACTTACTAATAATTTCAGTTGTATTATAAGATAACATGATCATGATTTATTTTATGCCTCTCCCAGGAACTTTATTTTAACATTAGTTTGCTTAAGTTTATTTGAAATTGTTTCTGGGTTATACTGGCAACAGAATGGGGAGGAAAGGATCTTAGAATCAGAATAACTTCATTTGAATGCTAGTGCCTCTACTTTTTTTTTTTTTTTTTTTTGCAGTACGCAGGCCTCTCACCATTGTGGCCTCTCCCATTGCGGAGCACAGGCTCCGGACGCGCAGGCTCAGAGGCCATGGCTCACGGGCCCAGCCGCTCGGCGGCATGTGGGATCTTCCCGGACTGGGGCACGAACCCGCGTCCCCAGCATGGACCCTCAACCACTGCGCCACCAGGGAAGCCCTGCCTCTACTTTTTAACCATGAGGATTAGGAAAGTTATTTCTTATTGGAAATAACATCCAAAATCTTATCAAGCCAAAATTTCATCATAGAGATTTTGAAATTATCAAATCAGAAAATATAAATTTTGTTCTAAACCATGCAAAGCCAATGTAACATCTAATTGTTCCTATTATCTTTCTCATGCGGATAGAGATGAGTATCTCTATTTTCTTGTGGAAAGATTATTAGGGTTTAATTTCCAAACTGGAAAAGTAGATATTTACTGAGGTGTCTAGGTCAGAACTTAGCAAATTGTAGTCCTTATTTACTTTAAAATTCCATCCTCATTCTTGTGTTTAACAAATTCTTTTTGGAAATCTATCATATGTAAAATACTGAGTGAGGCACAGTTATACAATGTGAATAAAGTAAGCAAATTCCTGCCCTAATGGAGTTTAATATCTAGAGGGGAGAGAGAGATTAAACATGTAAGATCACAATTATTTATAAATGTTTTAAGTTAAATGAAGGAAAACAATAAGGTATTATAAGTGATAAATAGGGGAAAATTTATAGTGGGTAAGAGAAGAGCTTTCAGAGTTAGTTGTTATTTTGTGATAGTAATAATAAAAATATAATAACATTATTTTTCATTTGCGTGTTCTGCTGAAATGGGGAAACCAATATATAACAGTTTTATTATATAGATATTACTATATAGAGCTTTCACTTATTAGATTAATCATTTAATATATTTATTTTTCTATTTGTCATATTAATTAAAGTATTTTAAAGTTGTTTGTTTTGTATAACTTTAATGCAGTTACAAAAGTTTTATGACATAATGGTACTTAATATAATAAGTCAGATACATATTTTATGAATGAGAAAACACAATTTGCAACACTAATTCGTAACAAAAGAGCAAAGCATCAAAAAGTTGTGAGCAATAAACATTAGTAATGAGTACATAAAATTTTATGTACTTTTCTTTTCTTCCTAAAGTTTAGGATGGATTTGTGAAAGATAATGCCGCTGTAAATCACTGCATTCATCTATGAACTACTGTATGCACGTGTATATAAATAAATCTTTTTTTTTTTCTCTTGGAAGCTTCCCACACACATCTGTTTCTTTCAGCAGATATTCTTTAAGACAATGAATGATTTCAGTTGCATGTCAATCAGAATGAAATCCAGTGAGAGTTCACATGTAATTCCTATCTATTATTTTGGTTAAGATATTTAATTGTATAAAGACTAAAAGAGCAGCAAAGAGAAAGTAAGGTCTAGTCAAAATCTATTTGGTAATGTGAAAATTATGAATAATCATAGTTTTAAGCCTCCAAAATTGAGAAAAACCTGCAGGAGATAGAAAATATCCTTCTTAGCTACTGGACACTGACACGTGGATGCATTTTCTTCTCTGTGGGTGGTGATTGCTATAGCTGCTTTAAGAATCCCAAACATTTCGTGGTATATGAGAACATAAATGATGCCTGTAAGGATGGATTTCACATCCTAGCCCAAAGATCATTTTTCTTTTTTCCAAAGATCATTTTTCTATCAATGATATTGACTTTTAACAGAAATCTTAAGCACATTGTTATGATATAAAATAAATTGATGCCCAAACTCTAAGTAGATGGGTTTGGTTTGTGTCCAATGAGAATGAATGGTTACATACAGCTGCAAGAAGTCATAACCAACTGGTTTCATAGCCTTCTGTTTGAAAAGGTGCCCAATCCATTTTATACTAATCAAAGTGGATATAAACTTTGCACTTATTTGGCTCAACATTTAAAAATCCTTTCCAAACACTGACACAATGAATAACTATTTAGAAGTTGGCTCTCCCATATTGTATAGGAAAAATTTCTTTTAATGTATTTTGAAGTTTCTCCCATCATTCTCCCTTTCATTTATGTTTTTTGTTTGCTTATTTAGTTCTTCTTTGTGTTGTTAGAGAAAGATGTGAACTCTATATAACCAAAGAGCATTACCTGATACGGCAGTATGTGGTTATTTAACTTTAAATTTATGAAAATAAAATAAAACTTACAAATCAGTTTCTCAGTTGCACCAGCCATATTTCAAGTGCTTGAAAGCTACATTAACATATCTCCATCATCATAAAGTTTCACAGCATTCTGCTGTTCAAAAAGGCTAAATATAAAATAGAGAAATATGTAATAAAAATATATTCTCTCTTACTTATAGCCCTAAATCCAGTTTGAGTGACACTCCATTCTTGGAAGTGCTCTGAACTGATCTTGCCACTCCATTCTCAGAGTTGAGCCCATTCTAGAACAGAACACCAGAAGTGGCTTCCAAAAATAATGTGACTTCCATCCAGCCAAGATGATCCTCTAGGTTTTCAGAAGTTTTTAAACTGTGACAAATCTTGCAACACTTTGCGGCCTTACTTGGTGGCCGTTGTGCTACAAAGGTTGTGAAACCGTAAGCAGTGACTCAAGTGGTCTCGGCTGATAAGGGAGAATGATGATGGAAATCTTATGCTTTATCTTTCTTTTTGTTTTTCACCACTCCACTGTTAAACTGCTAAAAACTTTCCTCAAAAAGTTTTTAGCAGTTTAACACTTATAAACATGCAGGGAAATCAAGCTTTCATTTCTCTTTATAGTCATGATGCAGAACATCAGGTATGACTTTAAAAGGTTTCTGTCATTGGTCTGCTTTGCAATTACCTTAAGTCTTGTTCCTAACTCATAGAAACTGAAAATAAAGGGAGCTCTTATGCACGCATGTTATCACTCACAGCAGCTTACAGACCCCAGCAGGGATTTCCTTCTGACCCAGCAACAACAATCTGCCCACTGCCTGCAGCCAATGAAGAATCACCACAGCCCTCCCCAATTTCCTCTTAACACATAATAAAAGCTGACTTTCCCTTTGTCTCCTTGGACTTGCCAATGGTTCACCATGGTTTGCATGTCCTGAATTGCAATACCTCTGCCATTCCCAAATAAACTCTTTTTGCTGGTTAAATAACTGGCTCTTTTGTTTTTTAAGGTCAACATTACATGGCGACCACAAAGGGACCCAAAGGAGATAAACCCATATAGAACGAACAACCTCTAGGACTGTGCAAGGTACCTACTTGAACCCCTTGTGCTCTCTGCTGGTGAGTTGTCTTTTCCTTTTTGTTCTGTAAGTGTCCTCTCAGATCCCAACTCTCTCCTTTTGGTTGAGCTCTTTGACTTTATTCAGGATTGTTTTTTTGTTTTTATGAAGGCACCGTCCTTCCCGGTGAATATTTTCCTGTTTTCTGAACTTCTGGTTTTGAGTAATGGGCTCCCAATCTGCTAAATTCTCTTAGGAGGGTCCTCCTTCTGGAAAGTCAGGTGGTCTTATGTTTAAATACTACGATCCCTCCTCATGTGCAATTTTATTGAAATGGACCAACTTAAAAATAATTCAGAGGCCATTATGGAGAACTTTCATTATCCCCAAACTTTTCTTAGAACCAAAAATAGAAGACCACGGCTCCAAAAGAAAACCAACTGAAAGGATGCCTATTTCAATTGATATCTTGTGGCTTCCAAGAATATTGAGGACTCTAAAAGTGCCTCTTTACAAAATACTGAGGCATACAAACAATTGAAAGAAGACAAAAACACTTCTGATGTCTCTTTCTCCCCTCCCTCATTCTCTCACTGAACATCCCTTTTTCTTTGAAGCTCTCCCCAGTCTCCCCTCCTCTGAACCCATTAGAACCTGCCCCTTTAAAATCAGACCCTCTGAGGATCCTGATGCCTAGCCCCTAATTTCCTATGTGTCCTGGACTAAGGCTGAACTACAAGCCACAGTCAAGGATTTTCCAAGAGTTACTGAAGATGCTCATAAATTTTCCAAGGAATTTAATATAGTCATCCAGACTTAGCAGTTTTTTCACATGAATACCAGCTAGTTCACGTGCTTATTGGAAAAGGCCAGGACCATCACTGGATGAAACTGAACTAATTAAGATGATCTTGAAAAATCTCTAGAACTGTAAATGGGAGACCAATTCTCTGCCTTGTTATATGATCGGACTTAGCCATCACTAAACTACTTCACCTGGAAATCTTAGGACTTTCCTAAACCTATTGGTTGGAATGAGATTCAGGTTTGCATTCCAAAATCCAGTGAACCTATGCACGACCATTACAGTAGACTCCAAATAGTTTTTAAGTAAAATTCTGGCCTTCCTATCCATGTTGAGTCCACTTGGGTAGCATTCAACACTGTTCATTAATGGGCAAAACCAGGATCTTTCCCTTCTAGTAAAATGGACCAGGATGGAATGAGAAACCATGTCTACTCCAGGTTTAGTTAACTTAGCAAATCAGCTCACCTACACCCTAGAGGATTTGAATAAAAGGAAGATCACGAAAATCCTTAATTTTCAACTCCAATAAATGGAGGCCACTAAAAAAACCCAAACCCCTCCTGGTCTCTGTCATGATTGCCAAAAGCCAGGACATTGGAATAAAGCAGGTGTGGATGATATAAAGTTACCTGGAGGCTCTGTTTTATTACAACAGTAGATGACTTGCTTCTCTGCTCCCCTTCTCAGGCCTCTTCACAGGAAGACAGCATCCACACGTTAAAACTTTTAGCCTTAAATGACATATTCTCCAAGGGAAAACTGAAGTTTGCTCAAACTCAGGTTTGATATTTGGGGCACCTGATCTCAGAAAAATGACTACATTTATATCCACATAACCATCCTGACATTCTGAACTGTCCTAAACCCAAAACTAAGTGTCAATTATGAGGTTTTCTGCAGCTAGCTGGCTACTGCTGAAACTGTATTCCAAACCGCTATATGATTTACTAAAAACAACAAACCTGACCCTATTGTTTGGGAAAATCAGGATGAATTAGCCTGTAAAACCCTAAAGGAAAGCTTGATATATCCCTCATCCTTGGACATCCCAATTATCAACATCCCTTTTTTTCTTTTTGTATTTGAAAAGGAAGGGAGTGCCCTTGGGGTAGTCACCCAAAAACATGGGGGCCACCATAGATGCATAGAGGATTATAGCCAAAGCTAGACCCTGTGCCACAAGGATATTCCCCTTGCCTCAGAGCCATTCTTGTCACAGCCCTTTTAGTAAATCCCACCAAGAAGATAGTCATGCAATCACCTCTAACCATCTTTGTACTTCGTGCAAAAGAAGTCCTCTTGGATTCTCATCATACTTGACACTTTTTGGTGAGCCATCTCACCTCCTGTGAAATCCTCTTGCTAACTTCTCCTCATATAACTCTTTCTCACTATAATAACCTTAGACTTCCACCCTTCTTCCACACTCTATGGATGAGACCTCTCATTACTGATTGACTTTCATAGAGCACCTCCTGACCCCTCATGATATTCTACAGGAAACTCCTTTGGATAACCCTGGCTTTTCATGGTTTACTGATGGGTCTGATGATGTCAGCATCATGATGGTATGAGAAGCTGCCTTTGTCTCTTCTTTCCCTTTCAAGCTACACCTAGTAAAACAACCCTAACTCAAAGGTACCTCTGCCCAACACACCAGAATGCTGGAGAGATCCACACACCTAATACATGTGATGGTGGATGGGAACACATAGAGGAGGTGAAACCAGAGAAGCAGCAGAAGTGGTGTCTGCATTCCCAGCCTCCCAGCCACAGTAGCAAAAGCTGTAGTCACAAAGAAACTAGGAGCAGCAGGGGGACTGGTGCACATGATTCCAGCCTCTTGGTTACAGTGGCACCCGTAGCCACAGGGAATTAGGTAGCAGTGTGGTGTGACCCATGACCCTGGTCCCTCCAGCTGCACTGGTGTCCAGGACTCCAGCCTCCATACCTGTGACCCTGGTTCTTCCCCATCTTCCCTCTCCCCCTGCAACAGCAGTAGTGCCTGCTAAACAGGTAACCCTGAATGTGGCAGAGGTGCCTGCCATCCTGATGCCCCCAGAAGTGACACCAATGACTAAGGTAACAAAGACCCGGGAGGCACAAGGAATAACAATGAGGACACCTGTAACACCTCGGGCAGAGGCAGTGGAGGGTGAAAGCATGAATTCTCAAATACAACCAGAGGCAGCTCAGGTAAGGGAAACCAAAAACGTGTACCATAGCACCACCTACTGAAAAAAGAAAGGCCTCTAATTCCCAACCTGTTGAATTTTTAGAATCAAAGTAAACACAGCTTTACCTAAATAAGAAAGGTGTTTGCTGCTTTAAAAGTGCCGACAAAGGAACAAGTTATAAAGTGCCATGAAAAACCACGGTAACACAATATGACAAAAAGAAAATGACAATGCTCGAGAAACCAAACGTAAAGTCATGGAAGACTGTGATCTAACTGAGAGAATTAAAATAGCTCTCACGAAGAAACTAATGAACTTCTGAAACCTGAAAGGCAGTTCAATAAGCTCAGGAATACAATTAATGGATAGATGGAATATTTTAACAAACAGAAATTCTGGAGTTGGAGAACTGAATGAGATGAAGAATGCATTAAAAACTACCATACAGTCCAGCAATTTTACTCCTGAGTATTTAACTGAAGAACAAAAAAACACTAATTTGAACATGTATATGCAACACTATGTTCATCACAGCATTATTTATAATAGCCAAGATATAAAAACGGAGGGAAGACCTTCAAGATGGCGGAGGAGTAAGACATGGAGATCACCTTCCTCGCCACAAATACATCAGAAATACATCTACCTGTGGAACAACTCCTACAGAGCACCTGCTGAACGCTGGCAGAAGACCTCAGATCTCCCAAAAGGCAAGAAACTCCCCACATACCTGGGTAGGGCAAAAGAAAAAAGAAAAAACAGAGACAAGAATACGGACGGGACCTGCACCTCAGGGAGGGAGCTGTGAAGGAGGAAAAGTTTTCACACACTAGGAAGTCCCTTCACTGGCGGAGACGGGGATTGGTGTGGGGGAAGCTTTGGAGCCATGGAGGAAAACGCAGCAATAGAGGTACAGATGGCAAAGCGAAGAGATTCCTGCACAGAGGATCGGTGCGGACCAGCACTCACCAGCCCGAGAGGCTTGTCTGCTCACCCGCTGGGGCTGGCGGGGCTGGGAGCTGAGGCTCAGGCTTTGGAGGTCAGATCCCAGGGAGAGGACTGGGGTTGGCGGCGTGAACACAGCCTGAAGGGGGCTAGTGAACCACAGCTAGCCAGCAGGGAGTCCGGGAAAAAGTCTGAAACTGCTTAAGAGGAAAGAGACCATTGTTTCCTGGTGCGCGAGGGGAGGGGATTAAGAGCGCTGCTTAAAGGAGCTCCAGAGACAGGCGCGAGCCGTGGCTATCAGCACAGACACTAGAGACGGGCATGAGACGCTAAGGCTGCTGCTGCCGCCACCAAGAAGCCTGTGTGCGAGCACAGGTCACTATCCACACCTCCCCTCCCGGGAGCCTGTGCAGCCCGCCACTGCCAGGGTCCCGGGATCCAGGGACAACTTCCCCGGGAGAACGCAAGGCGCGACTCAGGCTGGTGCAACGTCACGCTGGCCTCTTCTGCCAAAGGCTCGCCCCACATTCCATACCCCTCCCTACCCCCGGCCTGAGGGAGCCAGAGCCCTCTAGTCAGCTGCTCCTTTAACACTGTCCTGCCTGTGCGAAAAACAGATGCCCTCAGGAGACCTACATGCAAAGGCAGGGCCAAATCCAAGCTGAACCTCAGGAGCTGTGCTAACAAGAGAAAGGGAAATCTCTCCCAGCAGCCTCAGGAGCAGCAGATTAAATCCCCACAATCAACTTGATGTACCCTGCATCTGTGGAATACCTGAATAGACAAAAAACTGAGGTGGTGGACTTTGGGAGCAACTGTAGACTTGGGGTTTCCTTTATGTGCCTTATTTGTTTCTAGTTTTATGTTTATCTTAGTTTACTATTTAGAGCTTATTATCATTGGTAGATTTGTTTATTGTTTGGTTGCTCTTTTCCTTTTATTAATATATATATCTTTTTCCTTTTTCTCTTTTTGTGAGTGTGTATGCTTCTTTTTGTGATTTTGTCTGTGTAGGTTTGCTTTTACCATCTGTCCGTTTTTTTTAGTATAGTTTTTAGCACATGTTATCATTGGCGGATTTGTTTATTGGTTTGGTTGCTCTCTTTTTTTAAAATTACTTTCTTTTTGTTATTTTAATTATATATATTTTATTTCAATAACTTTTTAATTTAATTTAATTTAATTATATATTGTTTTCTTTCTTTCTTTTATTTTCGTTTCTCCCTTTTCTTCTAAGCCATGTAGCTGACAGGGTCTTGGCACTCCAGTTAGGTGTCAGTCCTGACTTCTGAGGTGGGAGAGCCAAGTTCAGTACATTGGTCCACCAGAGCTCTTCTGGCCCCTCATAATATCAATCGGCGAGAGCTCTCCCAGAGATCTCTGTCTCAACACTAAGACCCAGCTCCTCTCAATGACCAGCAAGCTCCAGTTCTGGACATGCCATGCCAAACAACTAGCATGACAGGAAAACAACCCTACCCATTAGCAGAGAGGCTGCCTAAAATCATACCAAGTTCACTGACACCTCAAAACACACCACTGGACAGAGTCCTGACCACCAGAAAGACAAGATCCAGGCTCATCCACCAAAACAGAGGCACAAGTCCCCTCCACCAGGAAGCCTACACAACCAACTGAACCAACCTTACCCACTGGAGGTAGACACCAAAAACAACAGGAAATATGAACCTGCAGCCTGAGAAAAGGAGACCTCAAACACAGTAAGTTAAGCAAAATGCGAAGACAGAGAAATATACAGCAGATGAACGAGCAAGGTAAAAACACACCAGACCAAACAAATGAAGAGGAAATAGGCAGTCTACCTGAAAAAGAATTCAGAGTAATGATAGTAAGGAAGATCCAAAATCTCAGAAATAGCATGGAGAAAATACAAGAAATGTTTAACAAGGACCTAGAAGAACTAAAGAGCAAACAATGATGAACAACACAGTAAATGAAATTAAAAATTCTCTAGAAGGAATCAATAGCCGAGTAACTGAGGCAGAAGAATGGGTAAGTGACCTGAAAGATAAAGCAGTGGAAATAACTACCACAGAGCAGAAGAAAGAAAAAATAATGAAAAGAATTGAGGACAGTCTCAGAGACCTCTGGGACAACATTAAACACACCAACATTCGAATAATAGGGGTTCCAGAAGAAGAAGAGAAAAAGAAAGGGACTGAGAAAATACTTGAAGAGATTATAGTTGAAAACTTCCCTAATATGGGAAAGGAAATAGTCAATCAAGTCCAGGAAGCACAGAGTCCCATACAGGATAAATCCAAAGAGAAACACACCAAGACACATATTAATCAAACTATCAAAAATTAAATACAAAGAAAAAATATTAAAAGCAGCAAGAGAAAAACAACTAATCACACAAGGGATCCCCATAAGGTTAACAGCCACTATTTTAGCAGAAACTCTGCAAGTCAGAAAGGAGTGGCAAGACATATTTAAAGTGATGAATGGCGAAAAACCTACAACCAAGACTACTCTACCCAGCAAGGATCTCATTCAGATTTGATAATGAAATTAAAATCTTTACAGACAAGCAAAAGCTAAGAGAATTCAGCACCACAAAACCAGCTTCACAGCAAATGCTAAAGGAACTTCTCTAGGCAGGAAACAAAGGAGAAAGAAAAGACCTGCAATAACAAACCCAAAAGAATTAAGAAAATGGTAATAGGAACATACATATTGATAACTATGTTAAATGTAAATGGATTAAATGCTCCAACCAAAAGACATAGACTGGCTGAATGGATACAAAGATAAGACCTGTATATATGCCATTTACAAGAGACCCACTTCAGACCTAGGGATACATACAGACTGAAAGGGGATGGAAAAAGATATTCCATGCAAATGGAAATCAAAAGAAAGCTGGAGTAGCAATTCTCATATCAGACAAAACAGACATTAAAATAAACACTATTATAAGACACAAAGAAGGACACTACATAATAATCAAGGGAACAATCCAAGAAGAAGATATCACAATTGTAAATATTTATGCACCCAACATAGGAGCACCTCAATACATAAGATGCTAACAGCCATAAAAGGGGAAATTGACAGTAGCACAATCATATTAGGGGACTTTAACACCCCACTTTCACCAATGGGCAGATCTTCCAAAATGAAAATAAATAAGGAAACACAAGCTTTAAATGACACATTAAACAAGATGGACTTAATTGATATTTATAAGACATTCCACCCAAAAACAACAGAATACACTTTCTTCTCAAGTGCTCATGGAACATTCTCCAGGATAGATCATATCTTGGGTCACAAATCAAGCCTCGGTAAATTTAAGAAAATTGAAATCGTATCAAGCATCTTTTCCGACCACAACAGCATGAAACTAGATATCAATTACAGGAAAAAGATCTGTAAAAAATACAAACACATGCAGGCTAAACAATACACTACTTAATAACCAAGAGATCAGTGAATAAATCAAAGAGGAAATCAAAAAATACCTAGCAACAAATGATGATGAAAACACGACAACCCAAAACATATGGGATGCAGCAAAAGCAGTTCTAAGAGGGAAGTTTATAACAATATAATCCTACCTAAAGAAACAAGAAACATCTCAAATAAACAACCTAACCTTACACGTAAAGCAGTTAGAGAAAGAAGAACAAAAAAACCCCTAAAGTTAGCAGAAGGAAAGAAATCATAAAAATCAGATCAGAAATAAATAAAAAGAAATGAAGGAAATGATAGCAAAGATCAATAAAACTAAAAGCTGGTTCTTTGAGAAGATAAACAAAATTGATAAACCATTAGCCAGACTCATCAAGAAAAAAAGGGAGAAGACTCAACTCAATAGAATTAGAAATGAAAAAGGAGAAGAAACAACTGATGCTGCAGAAATACAAAGGATTGTGAGAGATTACTACAAGCAACTATATGCCAATAAATTGGACAACCTGGAAGAACTGATTCTTAGAAAAACACCACCTTCCGAGACTGAACCAGGAAGAAATAGAAAATATAAATAGACCAATCACAAGCACTGAAATCGAAACTGTGATTAAAAATCTTCCAACAAACAAAGCCCAGGACCAGATGGCTTCACAGGAGAATTCTATCAAACGTCTAGAGAAGAGCTTCTCAAACTCTTCCAAAATATAGTAAAGGGAAGAACACTCCCAAACTCATCCTATGAGGCCACCATCACCCTGATACCAAAGCCAGAACAAGGGGGCACAAAAAAAGAAAACTAGAGGACAATATCACTGATGAACATAGATGCAAAAATCCTCAACAAAATACTAGCAAACAGAATCCAACAGCACATTAAAAGGATCATACACCATGATCAAGTGGGGTTTATTCCAGGAATGCAAGGATTCTTCAATATACACAAATCAATCAATGTGATACACCATATTAACAAACTGAAGGAGAAAAACCTTATGATCATCTCAATAGATGCAGAAAAAGCTTTTAACACAATTCAACACCTATTTATGATAAAAACTCTCCAGAAAGTAGGCATAGAGGGAAATTACCTCAACATAATAAAGGCCATATATGACAAGCCCACAGCAAACCTTGGTCTCAATGGTGAAAAACTGAAAACATTTCCATTAAGATCAGGAGCAAGACAAGGTTGCCCACTCTCACCACTATTTTTCAACATAGTTTGGGAAGTTTTAACCACAGCAATTAGGGAAGAAAAAGAAATAAAAGGAATCCAATTTGGAAAAGAAGAAGTAAAACTCACTGTTTGCAGATGATATTATAGTATACCTACAGAATCCTCATGAGGCTACCAGAAAACTACTAGAGCTAATCAATGAATGTGGTAAAGTAACAGGATACAAAATTAATGCACAGAAATCTCTTGCATTCCTAGACACAAATGATGAAAAATCTGAAAGAGAAATTAAGGAAACACTCCCATTTACCACTGCAACAAAAAGAATCAAATACCTAGGAATAAAACTACCTAAGGAGACAAAAGACCTGTATGTAGAAAACTATAAGACACTGATGAAAGAAATTAAAGATGATACAAACAGATGGAGAGATATACCATGTTCTTGGATTGGGAGAATCAACACTGTGAAAATGACTATACTACCCAAAGCAATCTACAGATTCAATGCAATCCCTATCAAACTACGAATGGAATTTTTCACAGAACTAGAACAAAAAATTTCACAATCTGTATGGAAACACAAAAGACACTGAATCACCAAAGCAATCTTGAGAAAGAAAAATGGAGCTGGAGGAATTAGGCTCCCGGACTTCAGACTATACTACAAAGCTACAGTAATCAAGACAGTACGGTACTGGCACAAAAATAGAAATATAGATCAATGGAACAGGATAGATAGAGATAAACCCACACACATATGGTCACCTTATCTTTGATAAAGGAGGCAAGAGTATACAATGGAGAAAAGACAGCCATTTCAATAAGTGATGTTGGGAAAACTGGACAGCTACATGAAAAAGAATGAAATTAGAGCACTCCCTCACACCATACACAAAAATAAATTCAAAATTGATTAAATATCTAAATATAAGGCCAGACACTATAAAATTCTTAGAGAAAAAACATAGGCAGAACACTCTATGACATAAATCACAGCAAGATCCTTTATGACCCACCTCCTAGAGAAATGGAAATAAAAACAAAAATAAACAAATGAGACCTAATGAAACTTAAAAGCTTATGCACAGCAAAGGAAGCCATAAACAAGATGAAAAGACAACCCTCAGAATGGGAGAAAATATTTGCAGATGAAGCAACTGACAAAGGATTAATCTCCAAAATATACAAGCAGCTAATGCAGCTCAATATCAAAAACCAAACAACCCAATCCAAAAATAGGCAAAAGACCTAAATAGACATTTCTCCAAAGAAGATACACAGATTTCCAACCAACACATGAAAGGATGCTGAACATCACTAACCATTAGAGAAATGCAAATCAAAACTACAATTCGATATCACCTCAAAACCAGTCAGAATGGCCATCATCAAAAAATCTACAGACAATAAATGCTGGAGAGCATGTGGAGAAAAGGGAACCCTCTTGCACTGTTGGTGGGAATGTAAGTTGACACAGCCACTATGGAGAACAGTATGGACATTCCTTTAAAAAGTAAAAATAGAACTACCATACGACCCAGCAATCCCACTACTGGGCATATACCCTGAGAAAACGATAATTCAAAAAGAGTCATATACCGCAATATTCATTGCAGCTCTATTTACAATAGCCAGGACTTGGAAGCAACCTAAGTGTCCATCCAGAGATGAATGGATAAAGAAGATGTGGCACATATATACAATGGAATATTACTCAGCCATAAAAAGAAACGAAACTGAGTTATTTGTAGTGAGGTGGATGGACCTAGAGACTGTCATACAGAATGAAGTAAGTCAGAAAGAGAAAAACAAACACTGTATGCTAACACATATATAAGGAATCTAAAAAAAAAAAAAAAAAGGTTCTGAAGAACGTAGGGGCAGGACAGGAATAAAGACGTTGATGTAGAGAATGGACTTGAGGACATGGGGAGGGGGAAGGGTAAGCTGGGGCGAAGTGAGAGAGTGGCGTGGATATATATACACTACCAAACATAAAACAGCTAGCTAGTGGGAAGCAGCCACATAGCACAGGGAGATCAGCTCGGTGCTTTGTGACCACCTAGAGCGGTGGGAGAGGGAGGGTGGGAGGGATATGCAAGAGGGAGGGGATATGGGGATATATGTATCTATATAGCTGATTCACTTTGTTATACAGCAGCAACTAACACAATATTGTAAAGCAATTATACTCCAATAAAGATGTTAAAAAAGAAAATTCCTGCTAGGGAAGATTCAACTTACCACTCTTCCTCACACACAGTGTTTACAACCTCATGATCCTGTAAACATTACATACAGCAGAACTATGAAGTGTACTATAGTTTCATTTTCTTTCTTTTGCATTGTTTTCTTAGAGTGAATAAAGCCCTCTTTTTTTAATTTGAAAAATAATAAAAAAAAGATAATAAAAGAATCCACGTACCCATCCACAGATGAATGGATAAAGAAGATGTGGTATATATATACAATGGAATACTACTTAGCCATAAAACAAAAGATGGAATCTTACTATTTTTTGACAATATGCATGGATCTTGAGGGTATTATGCTAAGTGTAATAACTCTGATGCAGAAAGACAAAAACTGTGTGATTTCACTCTTATGTGGGATATAAAAAAACAAAGTAAACAACCAAAACAAAATAAAAAACACAGATACAAAGAATGGATTGGTGGTTACCAGAGAGAAAGTGGGGGCTTTGGTAGGAAGGCAAAATGGGTAAAGGAAGTCAACTGTGTGGTGATGAATGGAAACTAGAATTCTGACGGTGAGAAAGCTATAGTGTATGCAGGAGTCAGGTTATAATGTTGTACACGTGAAAATTGTATAATGATACAAAATAATATTACCTCAATTTTAAAGGTGAAAATGGTAAATATTATGCTTGGTATGCTATTGTAACTCCTTTGAAAGGCACTGAGGCAGCACCTTTGCCCTCAGCCACATGGGTCCAAAAGGCCGAATTGTAGGCTCTTACTTGGGTCTGCCTTTTAGCCAATGGCAAAACTGCAAATATCTATACTGACAGTAGGTGCACCTTTGGAGTAGTCCATGACTTTGGAATGCTATGGAAACAAGGAGGCTTCCTCACTTCCAGCAGAAACCAAATTTAAAATGGTCCTTGTGTCCAGTAATCATTCAATACCATACTCTTGCCAGCCGCTCTGGCTATAATCAAGGGCCCTGTGCATTCAAACTTGACTCCAAGGAGGCTAAAGAAAACCAAGTCACTGATATTTCCACAAAAAAACACTGCTCTCAAAGAACCTTTGTCATGTGCCAAAGGGGTATTAAATCTAATAACTGTTAGTTCAGTTATTAAAGAATAAATATAAATGTATACTATTTATTCTATTCTATTACTTGGCCCAAGCCAGAAAAAGAATTCTGGCTTGGGCCAAGTAAGAATCCAGTCCTGCCAGAGAGTCTAAAACTCCCATTAATGGTCTGTATGTTTTCTCACCAGACGGAAGCCTTCCCTTGCAGACTGGCTACTGTTACTTCTGTGACTAAAATTCTACTAGAAAAATCATCCCTCTGGAGATGGCCTCGGGATTCATATTCACTGGGGAACTCACTTCCCCGGACAAGTGCTTTGACAAGTCTGTCCTGTATGGTCAGTTTTACAACACTTTCACTGTGCTGAACACCCTCAATCATCAGGGCTATTCAAATGTACCAACAGCATCATTAAGCCTCAACTCGCAATTTGTAGAGATCCTTCAAATACTCTGGCCCAAAGCATTAGTCCTTCTAAATCTTAGGTCTACCCCTTTTGGAACCCATTAACTCTCACTCTTTGAGATAATCACAGGATTCAAAATGCACTTGGCCCCTGCTGCTTTCAATCCACAGCTGGTAAAGGGGATATTCTTCAATATTTCAAAAACCTTATTGCTTCTGTTGAGAATGACCATACTTTATAGAACATTCTTTCTGCAGTGCATTCCGGGGAGATGAAGACCTTAAGCATCACACCTTGCAGTGCAGAGATTTTATGTATTGGAAAAGACATCCCCAGAAAGGCTCTCTTCAACCCCACTGGAAAGGCCCTATCAGATACTGTTAATCACTCCTTGTGCTGCCAAACTCCAAGGCAGAGACTTTTGGATCCATGTTCCACATTTTTTTTTTTTTTTTTTGCGGTACGCGAACCTGTCACTGTTGTGGCCTCTCCCGTTGCGGAGCACAGGCTCCGAACGCGCAGGGTCAGCGGCCATGGCTCACGGGCCCAACCGCTCCACGGCATGTGGGATCTTCCCGGACCGGGACACGAACCTGTGTCCCCTGCATCGGCAGGCGGACTCTCAACCACTGCGCCACCAGGGAAGTCCCATGTGCCACATTTAAAGTAAGCACCAAACCCTGACTGGAGCTGCACACAAACTGATTACCTGAAAATAAGGATTTCCAGGAATCGAAGCAGACAACAGTTGAAGGAGACAGCTTTCCCAGGCTTGTATACTTGTGTACCTTTTCTCGCCCTTATTTCCTCCCTCTCTTTCTTGGCCGAGTCTATTGCAAAAAGGGAAAACCTTTCTGACTGTTGGATCTGTCACCAGAAACTTCAATCTGTTCATGATGTTGGAGACCCCTTGATCTTATCCACCTCTTTGATCTCAAGTTCCATTGTTGATTATACCCACAAGCCTATGGGTGTTACCAATTTGTTTAGGCTGTTATGGCCAGGTGCTCCCATAACTTATTTCAACCTTTCTGACCATGACCGCATGAGTTCCCATCTTATGACATTTGTTCCTCTCCCTATTTAAATAGGTTCTGTTCCCTTGAACCCAAGGGAAATATTATACAAACGGGCTGACTCCTCTCTGCCAGGCTTTTAGAAAAGACCCTTTTAGGCTGGGATGCTTGCTTGCAGAATGTCTGCTCTGCATCTAATTCTTATATAATCATTTTAAGCTTTATACCTGTTGCCTGTCAAATTTTGTAGAAACAAAATGCCCAATAGGGTGACGCTAGCTCAGTGCTTTGAGATAATCTCCAAGGCTTATGACCTTGATAAGATATAGACCTTAGATGGGAAATGCCTGAGAGTTCTTCCTCCTACCTTTTCTAGTTCCTCAATGGTTTCCAATCTGTGTACTTCCCCTCCAAGGTGGGACATGACATGCAGGAAAGGTCCTTCCTGGCATCAAGGGACAAAATATAATTCCACTAAAATTGATAAACTGATTCTTGATCAAAGATGCTTTCAAGGGAAGATCTTGATCAAAACGGGGAAAAGTGAAAATAAAAGAAGCCTCATTTAAAATGGAGTCAGGAAGCCCAAAGGGAGGGCTCTCAGGCACATATCATTCACCAAAGCTTACAAACCTCATTAGGAAGAGAGTTCCTTCTGATGCATCTATAGCAAGCTGCTCCCCACCTGCAACCATTGAAGAACCACCACAGCACTCTTCAATTTCCTCCTAAAATCTAATAAAAACTGGCCTTCCCGTTGTTTCCTTGGACTTGCCTATGGTTTGCCAGTTTGCATGTCCTAACTTCCAATTCCTTTACTATTCCCAAATAAGTTCATTTTGCTGATAAAATAGATGGCTCTTTTGTTTTCTAAAGTCAATGCAACCCCTCCTGCTTATTATTTTGAATATAATTTTCAATTTGATCTAATTTTGATTGTTTCCTATTTGGTACAATATAAGCACAACTAAAATTAGTGAAACAGAAATCTGATGAATATCAGTCAGTCATTTAGGGATTTAAGTATATCATAAGAGTCTTTCATTATGTTTGGGGAAATCATATTTCAGGTTAAATTAGGAGAATGATGTATTTCTAATCATTCAGTATTCATGAAGTGAAAAGAAACAATCAGAAAAACTCATTGTCAAGTTCACTTGCAAAAGATTGTGTGCAAAGAACAATAATCACAGGTACACTATGACAAGGCTCCTTTCTAGTGGTTTTGAGTTCTGGAAGAAATATCATCCTTCACTTAATTGGAAATAAGCTGTAAAACAAATCTTATTATGTCATCATTCTTTTGATACTTCAGGATTCATATGCACCAAAAATCCAGATTTAAACAAAACAAAACCCTACTACAACACCAAACTTTTATTCTACAAGATCAAAGTTGCATTGAAAATGATATTTAAAGGCCCCCAAACTTTTAAATCTCAAAACGAAAATCATTTAAAAATATCTGGGAAAGTTCTACACCTGTCTGTGCCACTTGATGAGAATATTAACAATATGGTTTAGTCACACCCACCTAGTTGTTAGTTCGGACTTATGTAGTTTCACTTCTCCTTTTACACACCATCTTGGTTTCAATTTTACCTTTTGGTATCAAGCTCATGCTTGACCCCAAATCAAGGCATTTACTTGGACTGATACGGTGCAGGATTAAGTTGGTTTGCATTGGCCACTTGATTTCACCTCCTTTAGATAAACACATAGCCTAACTATTCCCCCAGACCCTTGGTCCCTAACCTTGTATCACTCTGCTTGGCTGACACACCTGCATCAGTCTTATCCCAACCACCACTGCTGGGGGAAATCAATTGATTAGCAAGGGTTCTGAGTACTAGACAAACCAATACTATTCTGATTCCAGAATACCCAAATTAACTATGTTTGCTCACACAAATGTCTGCTATGTTATCTTTTGGACATTTTAAGTATTTTGAATATTTCATAATAAAAAATGTGGTACAATATTAACTCATCTTTATAGATATGAACTGCAATGTCCTTTCTAGTCCTTTTTCTGGAACACTGACCTCCTACAAGAGAGTTGCATTTATTCAATAATACCCTAAACGGCTAGTGGGAATGAATTTTTCTTCCAACTAGAGAAGGCAGATGTGTGTAAATAGAGCCTGACATCTACAATTAACCTCTCTATATGTGTATGTGACATATTTAAAATTTCTAGGCTTCCTATTTATTCAAAGGGGAATATGATATTAAAATATGAAGGAAAATAAGAAGTGACACTAGATTATATTTTTTTCCTAGAGAACAAGATCAGTGTCACATTCATCTTAGTATTTCAAGTGTGTAGCATAGGGCCTGTCTCAGAATAAGCCTACTATCTTAATGCATAAATGAATGAGACTTAGTTTACTTATACCATATCACTGATTGCCACCCGCCTTTGTGTAATATGGTCACACAAAAGAATTAGTGTAGGTTTGTACTGTTTGGAGACAAAGGGAAGGAATATGTGTAGTGCGAGCAACCCAGTTTAATTAGAATGATTTCACCTATGAGGATTAATGTCAATTGTATGATGGCTTTGAGAATACCGGTTCCTCATATGTTTATTAGGGTCCATTCTTTGCACCTCTTCAGTTTATTAAAGGTGAGCTTCAACATTTTGCTGAAAATTAAAAGTGTGTCTGTGAAATCTCAAAGGAACACGTGGGAGTTAAAAATGTAATTAGCACTGTTTTTTAACAAAATTTGAGATTGTCCTTTCCTGAGATACTGTGGAATATCAGCTGCAGATGTGTTTACTCTGGCAAAAGACTCAAGATCAAAACAACTCCCATAAACAGAGAGCGAAAAAGCCATTTCCACCCTAAAGCCCTAGGTTGCATTCTCATGTTACTTTTAGAATGAGATTTCAGTGCACTTCTGCAGTGTTTACAGAATTGTTTTAAGTGATACAGATAAAAATGTATCCAAACCTTTTCCTAAAAGAGTAGTTATCTGAAAAGCTTTTGCAGTAAAGATAGCCTACGAGGAAACAAATTCATCAGTACAAAGAGTGTCTGATGCTGCGAGGATAACATCCCCACAGTGTCGCTTCCATTTTGCCGCCCGAAAAGCGACAAACTGACGTTTTAGGGGGAATCTAGATAGGCTAAAGGTACAATGTGTTTACAGACAAACACACCTGCACATATGTACACACAATTTCTTGGAATTTAAAAGTTATGGAAGGTTTTTCCCTTTTGTTTTAGTTTAGAAGAGGATCTTAGCATATTAAATTGTGGCATAATCGTATAGTTTTAATACCACTAACGATGAGATCTTCAAAAGGTATGACAGGAGAAAGAATATATTTGGCAACATTTATGACTTTAGTATTAAAGTGTCAGAATTTCTAAATGAATAAATAAGTAAGTAAAGGAGATAAGTTAGGCTGGTGGCCCAGTAAGGACTAAGCAAACCTTAAGTGGTATCCACTACTGAAAGGCAGATGGGCAGTTTTTCAACTCAGCTTCACCCGAATTGTTGCCATAAAGGAAGGAAGGCCAGAGCTATTGGATCTTTCCTTATTGCAAGAGAATCCAGAAATCAGAATTTTAGCTTGATATCTTTTAATGGTTAAATCCCTGCCTTGTTTTCCCTGTTCATAAATGGTTCAGGCAAAAAACAAAACAAAACAAAACAAAAAACAGAACAAAAAAACACATCTGCCAGCCATATTAAGCTACAGGGATGCCAATTTATGATCTCTGTTTTAGGCCAGGCAATTTGATCCATTTGCAATATAGTGTACTTGGATGTCTGTATATAAATCTCCCTGGGTCACAATGCAGCAAGAGGATGCTTTCTGGCTGGACAAGTAGTTAAAGGATGCTTTCTGAACTCTAATATAGTATAATCATATTTATCTTATATAAGCATCTATTTTTAACACAAAAGAAATAGTAATATTTCATAGCAAATAGCTTCCATCATTCACTCAAAGTATTTACACTACTATTGTAATATGACTTTTTATATTAATATTTAAATGGCTATGGAAATCATAGAGTTTTAGATCAAGAAGAAATAATATTACCATGGCATAGCCAATTAACTGACCGATTTTATTATTTAGCAGAAGGTAGAAAAGTAAGCTGTACACATATGTGTTTTCAGAACAAATTACTCAGCTGTTGTATCTCATGCATTCTTTAACTCCTCTCTGAAGAAAACTGAACATGTGTAAACAACCATTACCAGAATTTACTATTAGGAAGCAAATATATATGACCAAATCTGTCAAGGTTATTCTTATTTTTCAGCTCTCCCCAGTGTCTTTCTTTTTATCATAAGCACTGGTCCTCCTTCAAATAGTTCAGCACTGAGAGTAGCCTCTTTTTCTTGTTGCTAACACTGCAGCTGACTCATACAGAATGGAGCAAATAAGCTGATCCAACTAGTGGTTGAAGCTCTTTGCCATAATAACGTGGCTTAAATAAATTTTTCAAATAGAAAATGTTGGGACATTCAAAAGAGAACGGCTGGTGGCAACTACTACTTCTTTTTTTTTTTTTACTACTATTGTATTAAAGGTGTATTGCTCAATTTCCCTCTGCTTACAATGGCTTCCCCCTCTTTCCTGCCAGGCAAGCTCCTATCAATCCTTCAAGTTACTGATTGCTTCCCATGCAAAGCCTTTCTTAACTCCCACAGAGAACTAGTACCTTCCTCCTCAGTGAGGCTACAATGCTATGTATGTTTGTATGTATGTATGTATGCATATATGTATGCAAGTATCTTTCACTATTCTCCCATTAGTTTCACTGGGGACTGGATATGTTTAAATATTATACAATTCCCAGCATTTATAACATCTGGCACATTGGAGTTACTGAATTAGTCATTGTTAAATGAATGACTGATTAAATAAATAACAACTACAACTTAAGCCCTTAATTATCAATTTTTTTAAATTAATCATTTATTTTCCGATGTATTTTGACATGTGGATTCTGGAATAAATTATCAAGTAAAAATGATGATATGGAAATCTACCTAAGTGTGTGTAGCTGTATAACCCTATAACTGCAGTCAAGATGTTAAGGAATATAAAAGCAAATATGAGACTATATTTTTTAAAGGGCAAGTATCTTAACATTCAAAAAATATTTACTGAGCACCTCTATTCTGCCATTCACTTTACTGTGTACTGAGGAAAAGAAGAAAAAAGTATGAACTCATTAAAAAAGGAAGACTTCTAATAAAAAAGAGTAAAGACAGAACCCTTGGGATATGTAGAATCTTTGCATCCAATAGTTACTAGCTAATGAGAAAGACATGGAGAGTTGGGAATGTAATTCTGCATGTTACTTAGAGGTTATGCAGAATCTACATCCACATGTTCAAATCTAACATACTTAAGGTAGCACACACACAGGTAGGTAGATAAGCCCTCACTATCTACTTTCAACACCGCTAGGACACATCTGAGAGAAAGCAGATGAAATACAGCTAACTACAGCTGTTTGGGGAAGGGATCCTGGTTTAAACTAGGATTATTGTGGAAGTGGAGAGAGTTAAGATTTCCTTATACCTTAATATTATATTCACTATCTTTTAATTTTAAGTTGACTTTTGAATTGCTATCTCAAACAATATCCCAATTAGTAAAAATGATAACACAAACGATAGATTTTTATCACCAAATCTCTAACATAGGGGTTCTTTTCTAAAACAGATGTTAAGGCAATAGATGGATACTGAGTTTCTGAGTTTAAAAGCTTAAATCGGTGGATACGTTGTTTTGGAGTAGAAAAAAATTTGATTAAAGTAAAATATAAGACATCTGTTTTGGGGCTAATATGAAAGTTATAAGAAATTCATTAAAAGCAATATATGCATTTGAAAATCAAAATGTATCTCTTTATTTTGTTGACATATTTATCTCAACTTCACATATTATATATCAGATGATGGAATAATATTTTATCTGTTTAAAATTAAAATAAATTTTAAAATGTGGTAAATGCGGTGACTGTGAAAAATAATTAAATATTAAAGGGGGGGGCTTCCCTGGTGGCGCAGTGGTTGAGAGTCTGCCTGCCGATGCAGGGGACACGGGTTCGTGCCCCGGTCCGGGAAGATCCCACATGCCGCGGAGCGGCTGGGCCCGTGAGCCATGGCCGCTGAGCCTGCGCGTCCGGAGCCTGTGCTCCACAGCGGGAGAGGCCACAACAGTGAGAGGCCCGCACAGCGCAAAAAAAAAAAAAAAAAAAATATTAAAGGGACATTCTGCTCTGAAGTTCCAGAACACCAGTGGGGTTCTTTCATGTGATAGACCCACCAACACACACACACACACACACACACACACACACTCACTCACATTTGGGGTCAAATTTGGAATAAATGTTTCTCTTGAATTTAGCCAATTTTCTGCTCTAAATCTGTGAAGGTTCTATATATTCTAGTTTGTGATGAACTGAGGGCCTGAGAATAGTGGGAAAAAAAGAAGAGTCTAAATAAACCCAACATGTGTGTACATTTCTTCTTGGTATAAATAATCACTGCCCAAAGGTAATATAATGCCATAAAGTATTTCTTAAATGTATCTTTTAAAAGACATAGGTTACTTATAGAGAAACTATTCTTCATTATTTAAAATAAATATATTTTTATAGTAAAAATACTTCGTAGTATACCATATAAACCTATGTCGCAATTTTGGTAATTGTTGTAAAATAGTTACTCTATATAGGTGAATTGAGAAAAAAAATAGGGATTAAGTTTTAAAAGTATAATTTTGAGTCAGAATTGACATAAAATACTATCAAGCTAAGTATAAAATTAACAAAGGCTGACAAACAGTTTAGCTATCCTTACAAGAAAGTCTATATTTGATTGAAGGGAGATTGTGTCTAAAGCAAACGTAGTAATATGGCTATTGGTCAATCTTCTAAATTCATGAATCTTCACTTGTAGTAGAAATAAGGTGATAAAATGTGAAACCAAGGATAAAAGGAATAAAATAAAACTTCTAAATTAATTTAATTATTCAAAACATTTAGAACAAGTGAGAAAATAAGGCTTAAAAAAGAACTTTTTACTCACGTATTTTACCACATAAGTTTGTTTCATGTAATTCCCATTTTTTAAATATTTCCCATGCCTACTTATACCTAGAGCTTCATCAGTTGATTTTTAGATTATTATATTAGGTTGTTGAATAACTGAACTTATTGAAAATTATAATTTAACATTCCCAGTGATTTATAAATCAACGTGCTATTCAAATACATTTATTCAAAAGTCTACGTATGGGTAATTGATTAAAGCTATTCAAAGGTAATATTTTAGCTATAAGAAAACCAATAAGGGGGAGAAACGTTATTAAATCTTACACTCACTTGACTTAAAATCTATAGCTCCCTTGGCAGAACGTGAAATTGTGGAAAGCAAACAAAACTCTGCAGTGTTTTTCTTACCATATTGCCTGCACCTGTATATAATTGTAATTTCCCAAAGCGTTACTAAACAGGTCAAAGGTTGTAGAGTTACTTCACATAGACTAGCCCTTTAAACCCAGAAAACTAGTGTCTCATTTTAACCATACACGTAATCTGTGCCTAAAATTAGAAATGCAAGCAATGTTATCTGGCTCTTCATGGTCATGTCTTGTCTGGTAACCAGAGGCATGAAAGAAGTTTTGATCATGGGACCATTCAGGGAAGTTGTGCAATGAAACAGGAAGCAGGGCCAAGGAAACATATCAAAGCCTTGGATTTTTCCTTAGCTCTGCAGACGTTATGTGAAATTCCTCCTAAAGGAAAGGATATAGGAAATTGGGTAATATTTTGCGAAGACCATTACAGCCTGTGTCTCTCAATAACCTAACACATATATGGCCTAAAATTCCAAGCAGTCAGATAATATAAACAATCTAGTGGATCTTTGAAAGAAATATGAAAATATGTTTAAACTTTGTTATTCATAATGGTTTACCATAAGATATTAACATCTGGAAACATAACTTTTTGAAATATAAAAAAAATGAAAGATAGACAAGGTAAAGGAAAAGATGAGACAAAATGAAAAAATATGACAAAGGGAGGGAAAAATATGCCAACTTCATTTGCATTATATGGGGTGATCCTGGCAAGTGATTTGAACAGCAGCTATGTTTAAATTTGTAAGTCACTGATACTTTAGCATAAAAGCCACAGCCTCCAAAATATAAACAAGAGAATCAAATATGAAAGAGTTGAATCCACAAACATGCCCCAAAGTCAATGTCATTTACTTCCCAGGGACACCTTCTTTCAATTGTCCAGTAATTTTCTTTACTTTATTCACATTTTGAAGAAATAGTTCATGGAGACATAGTTATACTCAATTCGACTAAAAGATGCCAACCTTTTCCCTTGTATTAAGTGCCACACAGAAGCAGAGGAACCTCAGGTTCAACAGCAAAGAACTGAAAACATTTATACTCGTAGTAAAAAACCTGCTGGACTTTTATGCACACCAACCTCAATTACTCATCTGGATTTAAACTGCTATGTGTTTATTCTGGAGCTGTGGAGAAACAGGATAGAAGTATGAGAAATGAATGGGTTTTAAACGCCGGAGGGGCATTTCCAAAAGCCTGCCTGAGGAAGAAGTGTATGATCACAAAATGAATATCTATAAATACATGTATATATAATATTTACAGTGTAATAATAATAATCACAACCAATACCTGAACAGAAAATAATTAGAGTTGATCTTCCTTTTATAAATTCCAGATAAACAGAAGGATTTCATTATATGGCATACAATTTTTCAAATCCACAAGACTTATAAAGGTGGGTATAAACTATTTTATGCTCTGCCATATAAAGTTTAATCACAATGAACACAAAACGATAAGTTATTTTTATAAATCTTTCTCCATCATCTTTTGCATGCAAGTAGTGACATCATTGTTCATATATGTCCTTTTGCCTCTGCCAGTTTTGGGAAGATTTCCAGAGCACAATGAATCGCTCTGTCCTATAAAAATTTAGCATTGTGACATCAGGTAACAGTAACACTAAATTCTTCAGTTTGTTGAAGAGGATGCCTAATAGACTAGTTTAACATCTGAATTAAATTATATACATAAAATTTTCTAGATGTGGAAATATTTTGAATTTATGTAGTTTTGCTCTTCATTGCAGATGTAGCCTCTGTCCTGTGTCTAGGACGCTGACATTCAATCTGATAGCATAACCAATCAATCTCTCTGCTTTGGCTATTGCCTTGGTAACAAGAATAGTTTGAGTCACAGATGGCACATGAGGCGAAGTCCCTAGTCATTCCCAGATATATGCAAACTATGTCATTCTCCTTTACTTTTATCACTGTATATTCCCATGTCGATGAAGATACTGAAAAATGCTAGCACAAACATATTTAAAGAACACACTAGTCATTTGCATTTCCATTCACAAGTGTGTTTTACACTCTAGAGAAATGAGAAACACAATGACTAAATAGTTGCCCCATCTTCCAGATGGTTCTTCTTCTTTAAATATTATGAGAGTGGTACCACCAAAATTTCACGTTAACATATCTCATTCCAGTGTTTAAGACCCATAATCTTGTTCATTTTTCTTCTTTGCCTGGTTCAGTCTTCTCCAACCGCTCCATTCTAATTTTTATTCCTGCCCTTATCACTTCATTGTATGTACTGAATTTCAAAGGAAAGGGAAAGTAAATTAAACATACTAATGTTTGATTTTGATCTACACGTTTCCATTTTGTTAACTTGCTGTGTAACTCCCAGGGTAGTAACTTCTACATTTCTTTGCAGTCATTTTTTTGTCTTTTTTTGTATGTAGTCATGTTTTATACATATTGTTGATCTAAAGTGAATTCAGATGGACATAAATGAGAACATCTTGGTCATTCAACATGAAACAAAGGAACACCCAGCTATCTATTTTGTGGGTGTGCGTGTGTAAGATGTTATAGCTTAAATAGTAATTTTCTTAAAAACTCAGCTAACTCTACATGATATATTAATTTGATTTGTTTTTAAGATATCTAAGTATTTTCCACTGAAAATAAAAAATCCTATATTCCTCAATTTTCAAACTTTGCACTGGTTAATAATAGGGGAAAAACGCCACCGTTTCCTTTTTCTTAGTGGAAGGTTTAGAAGTCCTAAAAGTACATTCCCTTGATACTTGTAATTTACTATTATTACACCACTTCTGAAAGTAAGGAAATCCTTTTGAATGACCTCAGTTTTTATTCTTTTCTGAATGACCCACTTTGATGGGGTGTCATAATTCCTAATGGTAAGTTTAACAACATTACTTCCAACTTTAAAGCACAAGGCACGGTTATAGTGACTAAATTAAAAAAACAAACAAACAACAACATCACACTCAACATTTAGCGTTCTTACTTCAGAATACTTCAAACTTATGACTTCTTTTGATGTGTGTGTATTTTGCTATGTGTTTGTGTTTTCCTAATTGCAAACTTGAGTACAGAGTTTGCCCAGTTGCAATCTTGGATAACAATCTGGAAATGTTTGATATCAAGGAGGCCAGATGCAGAAACACTGTTGATCAATCTCTCCTTACTTTCAAAACCTCTGATATTGGACCAGCTTCCTTTAGTATTCTACAGCTGCCCAGTAAAATGACCTTCACCCTTCTGTTCCAATATACATTACTATTATTAACATTGAGTATTTTATTTCTCCTCACCTGTTATTGTCCTTTCACATCCTCACATTTTTTTCCCATTTCCACTCATTTCAGATAGTACTTAAACTGTGTAGAACCCAGATAAAAAGAATTTGTGTTATTCTCATTTGTATAGTAGAACCATTTTACTACACCAAAAGGAAATGCTTTATTAGTCTTTTTATCCTTTAGGAAATGATATTAAATTTTGACAAGGATATTTGATGATGTTGTACTCGAATAGCAAACAACATGTGACTTTCTACAAAATGCAAATTGGAACCCTCTGACTCTAAGTGGGTTTTGCTCCAATACCTAAGACACTATGAAGATTTCAGAACAAAAGAGTAGTTAGAAACCTCTAAAATGTCTAATTTAAGTAAGTCCATGTTAAATTATTTTCCTAGAAAATCAAAAACTTCCCTAGAATGTAAGTGCTTCCTATGGTAGAAGTTCAAAGATACATTAAAAATGCCCTTCTTTGTTAAAACAATAATAAAAGATTAAAATGGCACACTTTTTGGTAATAGTATCATTTGTCTCAATTTCCAGACTACATCCTTAAGCAGATAAACTCCATTTTTCATTTTCTGGTCTGAAATTTATTGAAGGCCATAATGATTAGCATTGAACCAGTAAAACAGAACACCAATAGCCAGAATATGTGTGTGTGTGTGTGTGTGTGTGTGTGTGTGAGAGAGAGAGAGAGAGAGAGAGAGAGAGAGAGAGAGAGAGAGAGGTTTGAAATTAGATTTATTTTGAGGGTATCTTCAGTAGAGGGTAACTCAAACCAACGGCTGCCTCTTAGTTTTCCTGTAGGTAAAAATGTTTCACCAGTTTCACTGTCTCACTATTGTCATTCAGGCACAGTTGTAGTTCCTCCCACCCAGGAAGATATGAACTTGGATTTGATCTGGTTACTATGCTGGTACTGTCAGTAATGTCACTGCTGAGCTGCCTGATTTAACTTTTATCTTTCTCTCAAATCTCCTGGTAAAAATAATATAAATTTTATGTTGCAGTAACAAGATGCAAGGAATAATGATTGTGACTATAGGGAAGACATTTCCAGAACCATAGCTTATAGTTAATTTACAATTACTAATATCAGCTTGAACTTTTGTTTTATGACGTTAACCAAATAATGTATTTTGTTAGGGTGAAAAGGCTTACTATTGCCAGAACATTGTAATAAGGAGTCTGTCCTTTTCTCATAGGCTGAGATTTCATTTTCCTTCTATGTCCATCAATGGGGAGAGATGAAATTTGAATATGGCCTCTCTGAGGGCACACATAAAGAGCTGGACCAAAAGAATTTGTCATCAAAATTCGAATGGAATATTCATCCATGCAATTCTTTTCCTGTGTTCCTCTGTTCCACTTCTATTTGCCTCTATTATACTCGTGGTCT
The DNA here is from genome assembly GCF_039906515.1 of Pseudorca crassidens. Taxonomy (NCBI): domain Eukaryota; kingdom Metazoa; phylum Chordata; class Mammalia; order Artiodactyla; family Delphinidae; genus Pseudorca; species Pseudorca crassidens. The sequence continues at coordinate 116,932,708 of NC_090300.1, read as the reverse complement.
TCTGGGACAGAAATGTTGCTTCAAACCTGATCCCTAATATGTTTAAGTTCTTCTCTCCTATACCCTTAACATCAGATCTGCTCATCTCAATAGTATTCTCTTATTATACAGCCCAGTCTTTTATCCTTAACCCATTTATTTCAGGGCCATACATACTTATTCAGTCTTGAAGTCCTTCCATTTTGTCCTCTTGACATCTCTCTCTGCTATGAACCCACTAGCTTACACATATCTTCAGGTTTTCCCTAGAATGTTATCTTAATCTTATCATTAGCTAAACCCTACTTCTTAATCAAAGAGCACCCAATCTTATAACCTTCTTAAAGAAAAAGTGCTTAATTTTCTACATTCCTTGGTTCTTGGTACTGGGAGGTAGGGGCCACATTCTTTTTGTTTCGGGCTTCTACTTCTAGAGTGGTAGCTTTCCACCTTTATGCAAAGATCTTTCTATTTTGAGAGGTACATCCCATCCGATTAAACCACTTTCCCCCCGTGCTGTCGTCTGATTCTTTCCTGGTCACTCTCCAGATTAACAAAAGATATTGACCTAATCTCTTTATTTCCTGCCATTATCCTGGGGTATTTCTATAACCATGTGGAAAAGAGATCTATGACCCTGGCCTCTGAGTTCCATAAAAATATAAACCTAAACTAAATTTGAACTGTCATCAGACATAATTTCATCTTATCTAAATTCTGTGACCTCAATATATTGATTTGATATTCCATATTGATTACTAATTTTGTCCACTATGAAAATCTAGCTCTTAACTACTCAAAATTCTCCCAGTTGCTTAGTTTCAAAATTTAACTGAACCAAAACCCTGCTTAGCAAGCCTTTGAATTTTTCACTGGTTGCTTCCCATGATAGAAACTTGCACCATGTTTGCACCTTATTGGTACCTAATCACAGTGTACTGGGACTTTCACAATATAACCCATACCAAATTTTACCTGACTCTCTATATCCCTCAGTGATGTTTTCCAGCTCCCATATTATTTCTTAAATATGCCAGACACTCTTTCCCATCTTTGCATGGTAACCTCCAAACTCATCTTCCAAGATCCACCTTAAGCCTATCTTTTTAATTATGTTTTCTATGGCTCTCTCAAAGGCTTGGTACTTCTTTCACAAAGTGTTATAACACAACAGATATGGTAATTTCTCTCATTATATACTTTCCCACACCTGCACTGCTCAGGATCCCCCAGTGGAGTGTAGGCCCTCAATAACAAGGGCTACTTTAATCACATTCATATCTTTAGTGTCTAACGCAGTACCAGGCTTGTTGTAGGTTGTCAATATATTATTGCTACCTAAATCCTTTTGAATTCTGGTCACTTTTGGATAGACTATCATAAACTTTCAGAAAGATTGTTTATAGGTTAAAATTAACTACACTCTCCCCAATTATACATATTCTTATGATAGCTGGCTGCAAGTGACAGTAAGTTCCATCTGGAAATGAGAAATCTAATCAGTATGTCAAACATTTGGAGAGACCACAAGATATGTATCCACCCTATAAAGCTGATTTTAGGCAATTAAGAAGAGCTGATTCTGAGTTTTAATTTTCTTGGATTCAGAACTGTATAAACAACAAATTGTGATCTTTTAAACTGAAATTCAAAACTGTAATGTAAGAAAAGAGTTCAGATAATTTGGGGCCGAACATCCCTATATATTCTGGTACCTAGGAAAGTGATTATCACACAAATAGTTCTTGAAAAAGATGATTGAGTGAATGAATTGAACAGCCAGCACCATGCTTTAAAAAGCATCATCTCCTTGAAGTTTGTATAGCTATTTTAATTGTCATGGTCTTATATTTATTATTTACAACCAATAAGATAGCAAGTATGTGAACCTAATTCAGAAGAGTAAAGAAAAACAGCCATCTTGACTCATTTAATGAGATGGAATCCTTTCTCTCCCACTACAATAATAAAAAGGACAAAATACTCAAAATCTAAGGTGTATGGATTTAGTGGATTTAGATAAAGGCGAACCTAAAATTTCATGTGTCTGAATAACAAGTCTCATGTTTTAAAATCACAATAGTTTTGGTAACATTTGCATATACAGAGGTGAAAAATAGAAAAGGAGATCGACAAACAAGATACAAGCAATTATGAAATCTATACTTACAAATCCAGTAGCTATGACTGAACATCAAAACTGTTGGAAATCAAGGTGAAGAATGGAATCATAATATTTTCAAACTCATTCTCTGGTGGTGAGGTGGGATAAAGATTCCTCCAATCAAACTGTGTCAAAAATTTCTTATCAGACGCCTTGCATAAGGCACATGAAGGTTGGCACAGATACATTTATTTATATTTTCATTTAAAAGTTAAAATGTAACTCTGTGACACATCAATAGTCAATTTTCCTTAGACCAGAGAGCAGAATGTGTATGGAAATGAACCATCTTTTATATATTTTCATATTTATAGCAGCACAGTTGGGCCAATTACCAATATACAAGATTTAAATGATTAAAGGTAACGTCCTATGTGTAGACTTAACAATACAATTACAATTTGAAGATGCCATTTAGTTTCTAGAAGAAGAACCTGGACTCATTGGGATCACCTGATGTCCATCAATTGCTGAAACCAAGACTTTCTGTTTGGATCTCGCTTGTCCAATCCTGGACAGGTTCTGTGAGATGTTCAGGAAGCAGAAGTTATATAGATTTCCAATTGAAATGGATTTGTCTTATTTAAAAAGAATTTAAAGAGATTAGTTTAGTTCCAGGTCAAATTTCCACTTAGAGTTTAAGTTATACCAAAAGAGACCCTGGGCCATGGGGGTCAGATCGGTCTCTTCTGAGAGAAGCTTTAAATTCTAAAGCGGGTTCAGAAACTAATGCTAAGTGCTTACAGAATCACTAACTTCGAGTCGGAACCATATCTGCCATAGTCTTTGTGCTGGTCATCATTCTCTAATTTTTGTAGCTACTCCAAAATGTGTTCGAACTGTAAAACACACATATTTTTTCTGGTACATCTAATCTTATTAAAACTAGCTTTTAACGCCATGTGTTTACAACAGGAGAATGGAAAATGTTATGTTGTCATAGTCCTTTAATATAAGTTTAATTTTTAAGACTTACAAAATCTCAAAGTCTAATTCTCAATTCTGCTTTGGCTTTAACAAGTTTGCTTTTGATTTCTTTATTTTTAAATAAAAGATGTGGCTGGCATTCAGTTGAAACTTTCACATTTACTTCTCTTTCCTCTGGTAAACTAAGCAGATAGCCTAATTACACATTTTGTAGGAACTGAATAAAGTATAAACATTCAGAATAAACTGTTGGAAATATTCACTTGAACTCAATTTCCTTTTAAGCAGTCTAGTTTAGCCCAGTACTCTTCAATGGGTCATTTATTATGTCAACCCACTATAGAGTACATCAAAGGAGCTTGTCACTAATTGATTACATTTCTCTACCACCATGATTCACAGTGCTATAGGGACAATTACATAACTGTTTGACTTTTGCAAAACTGTGAGTTTAAGTAAACACAATTCTTTGTTATCATGATCTCTAATGGGCATATGCACAGTAAGTATCATAGTATGTAACTAGATCTTACTACATTGTCTGTCTGACTTGTGGCTCACAAAAATCCCTCTTTTGTGGCAACTGGAGTTCTGAGGAACAGCTGCTGATCTCACACTGAAATTAAAAACATTTGAGTTGTTTTGATTTATGTTAGCTCCCATGGGAAGAGAGAAATGAAAAATGGATGCTTTGTGTAAATAAAATACCATTTCTCCAAGCTGTATAAAGAAATTGTCTAAATATACTGATATATTTCTTTTATTGAAATATGGTGAGACCCTGTTACCATATTGTTAGAAGGGAGGACGACTAACAATATTCTAATAAACAAACTGCTAGGATTCTCTTTTAATCAACAGTGTTCTGAAGGTGCAATTTTATCATCCCACCGCTAAAACCCAAGTCTGAATATTGCATGATGTTGTTATGAAATGCAACCAGCAATGAAGATCATTAAAATGATACACTCTCAGGAAAGCCTAAGAAAACCAGTTTCTCTTTTCTACAGGAGTTCTCCCCAAAAAGTCCAATGTCTTGTCTTTAGTGTTTCACTGTATGCGAAGTCATTTGTACGGGGAGGAGTGAAATAGAGATATATTTTTCTCATAATTGTTTAAATTAAATTCACTAATGCAGACTTCCATGTTGTGGATATATTTTTTAAAGTGTCAGTTTACTTTATATACCTCTTGGTGGGAAGGAGCAGGTCCTTTTATGATTAGAATTCTCTAAGGATCTTGTGAAAACAAATCGTCAAGAGAACCTATAAGCACACCAGCTGGTGTGATTGATTGGCAACACACGAACAAAAAGCCTCTGGGTTTAAAGGTACATTCCCCTCCTCCCCCCACCTAGATCATTCTGTACTGCTTATTTAATGTTTTTTTCTTTTTTTAAAAAAGTGGTCCCTGACCCTGGTGAGATTATGAAGGACCAAGCACATTATAAATGATAATATGCTTCCCCTCAGGAAGCAGGGTTTAATTGTCAGAATTTTTCAGTAGTCCATGTTGTCTATTTCTCTATTTTATGGTCCCTTTGAAAAGACTGAACTGTTCTTTTCAGCAAATAGTAATGAAATATTACTTTAGCAAGGGAGTAGAATTTCTTTCTTTTATTTTAGGATGTTCTGAAACAGAATGCCAGCTTCCTCTTACACTTCCTCTAAAATGGTTTTAAAATTGCCGGACAAAAAGTTGTTTCTTGTTTCTATTAATTGGTTCAAATATGTAAACCAAGTTTTAAATAATTTAAAATTAATGAATATTCCAAGTGCAAGTTGTTCATTAAAGCATATATTAAAAAAAATTATCAAGCAAGGAGATAATTTGTATTTTAATTATACTGCTGAAGGAATTCCACTAATTGAGTTATCTATAAAGGATTTCATTTGAAAATTTCCATTTTCACCTCTTTTGAGAAGGAAGTTACAGGTTAAAACTTGTTACTACCAAAATATCTTAGTGCTACAAAAATTTCAAAACATATTCAATATCATGACAACCTAATGGTTACACAGGGTATGAATAGTTCCTTTGAGTTCATTGTATTAAAAAGACTTCTACATGTAAAGCAAACAGATTTAATAAATACACACAAAGAAGCTGGATACTTTCTTCTGGCACAATTGAACCTTCCAAATCTGTGCATTATGACAACCATAGTATGCCATTTGAAGTAAAGGAGCTGTATTCTTTTCATCACCAAATATACATTATCAGGTATACTGAAGTTTAGGTCACATTACCAGAAATCAGTCTTCATGCTTTCAATTAATTTTTTTAGATATAATGGAATTCAGAGAAAAGAGCATGAGCTTTGGAATTATAGAGACCCGGTTTGAATTCTGACTGCAACATAGATGAGAGTCTGATGTTCAGTAAATTATTTCATTCTCTGGGTCCTGAATTCCTCATCAGGAAAGGGGATTAATATGTGGCTTAGTGGGAATTATGAAGATACGTAAAGCGCTTGGCTGAGTTCCTGACACATGGTGAAGGTGCTGTCATTTTCATTTCTTATAGAAATAAGTCATGCGTGCTATTATATATGCTCTTCCAAAGGCACAAATAAAATCTCAGAATTGATACTGTTACCATTTCTAACCTGATACGATTTGAAAATAAAGTAATTAAAAGTATTAAGTGTTTGCCAATAAATACAGTCATTTTTGGAGGGAATCATATCTGAGGTAAAATAATTTTTTTAATTGGAAGAAATTAAAATGAGAAAACAACAGTTTTTTTTTACATATGTACATGAATTCTTGCCAATTCAATAGAATTCATTCAAAAGTTTAAGAAGAGTTTAGAATTGTAATTAAAGTGGTGAGATGCATTTGAGCAAGGACCAAAAATGAAAGATAGTTTTAAATATCAACCACTATAGAAAACAATAAAACAAACACTGAAAAAACATCACTGAGGCTAAAAGGTGTATTAAATTCTCAAAAAGATGTTTAAACCTGTACAATATTAATTATATAAGAAAAGAAATAGAATCAAAATAATGTTTATAAAAAATGAGGATTTCATTTTAACATGAGATAAATGTCTTACAAAGAATATATGGTTTTGTGAAATGTGATTGTGTAGATTTTCAATTAATAAACTTTGGTATAGACACATCCTGTTAGAAGGCTTATGCTTAAACTTTTCTTCAAGTAAATCCTTTATGCTGAGAAACACCCTTTATTTGTAATAATTTAGAATTCTAAGCCAAAAGGTAAATTCCTATCTTCAGTTTTTCAGCCACTGTAAGGTGAATTGATTATACTGTGAATTGATATTTGCCCTTGGCATGCTTCATTAACTCACTTGAAACAATCACATGCATTCCAGTGGACGGAAATATCTCATAAATTTTCCAAAACAAAATAAAACAAAGGACTATCCCAATGGGTAGAAATATATAATAAATGTTCCAAAACAATAATAAAAATGAAGGGTTTTTCCCTTTTTCCTTCAAAAGCTGAGAGCTGTCCTTTAATCATATTGTACTAACTAAAGGAATACCTAAAGAAAATAAGAAATGGGCAATACTGAACTATGGAGCTGACCCTGGAAACAAAGTTTTGGGGAAAAATTGTCTAATTTCATAAAATGAAGTTGATACCATCCTAGTATACAAGCCTGACATTTTAGAATGGGTGCATAAAATGTTACCTCTTTTGACTCTATGACTTCTACTCACTCACTCACCATCTACAATATTGTCTTTGTATATGTTACATTCCACAGTACTCCAATCAGGAGATAAGTAAAATGTTTAATGAGGACAGATACACCACACAGGGTTTATTTTTGGCCAAAGTAAAATGGAGGGGCAGACAAAATTCCAGGAACTGAGTGTTAGTACAGGAACTATATACGCCATACACATGTCTGAGTAATCTAATCAGTCTCTGCTCTCCTTTGCGTACACAACTCTGCTTCCTTCTGAGCATTTCCACATTTACACTGCTCACCACCTGATATGGTTCATTAAGGCAAAATAAAGTGATGAAAACTGAGAATGGTATTCTCTCCAATTTATTCTCTACTTTCATGTTAACTTTTTAAAATGTACATAGATGAAGTTTGAGAAAATGGAAAAACCTTAGGATACAGCTGAAAGAGAGTATTAAAATCAGAATCAATTCTGCAGAATATTCAATCTCCAAAAGCCTACTGAAACAGATATGCAGATGCTTAAAATTAGTAACAGGATATAAATCTGAGATAGTTTTTCTCAGAGGAATAAGCAAGTTGCTACTTATTACACAAACCTTCTTAACAGCAAAATATATAAAAATAATGCAGGATGTTTTTGTAAGGCCTTCTTTGAATTGATTTTACAAATCCAGCCTTTTAAATTTCACAGATTTTAAATGAGTCTGTTGTGACAGTTGTAAAACCTCTATGACATGTTCTTGATAGAATATGGTGTCAGAAGGAGTAGAATACAGGTGGTAAATAAACAAAATAAATAAAACTGACCTTAAAATTCAGAAGCTGAGATTTTAATTTGGTAAGCATCATTTTTTGAGCTCTTTCCTTCTCAAGATATTAATATACAGTATTCTTTCACTCCCAGGACAATCACAGCATTCAACAACATGTTTCATCTACATGATAAAGTAGTTTGAAATTCTTGAAACAGGTTCCCAGAAGGGATGGAAAAATTAGTTAAACAGTAAAGTAATATTCATTTACTAGGCCAATTAAAGGGTAAAATGGAAACGTTATTGCAAACATCATTTTCAATTACTTATAACACCCCATAAAAATGTAAAAAGCACATTTCCACATTTGCCTGCACTGTTGGGACAGAGAGCTCAATATTTATTATGAAAAATTATTTAAGGTAAATTTGTCAAACAGTTCATTCAGTTGCTCTTTTCTCAGATGTAGGAATGTATAGAAAATAAAACTTGGTAGAATATTTCAAAGCAGAAGAAAGAGAATCTTTATTTCCTTAGTTCTCAATTCTTCAGGGAAAGGAGAGAGTGGGGTCAGGGAAGCTCAGAATTTGAAGAAGCGTTTGCAAAACGCATTCCCCTGCCTCCCCAAGACATTTCCTGCTGGAGAGATGGGGAGCGTCGATCAGCCAGTGTTATCTGAGCCAATCTGTTTACCTCAGACTGTAAATCACCTCAGTGGATCTTAGCCCTGGACCCCTCTGAGATGTCCTGCTCAACCTATAGACATTATCCATTTACAAGCTCTCTTTTTGGTTTTTTTTCAAAGTGAAATGAAAACCCTGCCATTTCAGAAAAAAAAAAAATGTGTTTACACAACCAAATGATTTCACATCTGGTGAAATTCAAGCTGCCATTCTGTAAAAACAACTCTAAAGTGTACTGCTCAGAAAACAGTGCAATACCTTTCAAAATATCACTGGACTATAAACTGAAATAAACTGTACATTTCAGGATCTTAATGGGTGGATTAATTACTTAACATTTCTTTTAATTCATTTCTCTGATAAATCCAAACTTGTTAAAATTATTTTTATTAGGTAAAATTACAGAATAAAATAAATGTAAAATAATATATTAAATGTTTTTATTAGAATTTTAAACAATTATTTCAATGTTGTATTCACACAATGGGAATCTCTTGGTAACATGTCAAGGAGAGCTGAAAATACAGTAGAAATAAAATAGATTTGTTTGTTGATTTGGGTTAATTGCATCAGGAAAAATTCCGTTTAGTGAATTGATCCACTTTGGAAAAAATGTCTATTTTGATATGAATAACATCATAGTAACAAAAAACAGGAAAAAAAAATAAATTCTATCAAGATATATGTGCTCATCTATACTAGAAACAATCTTATATTTGAAAGCAATAAGCATGATTTAAATTAACTTTCTTTTATCCTCTTCATGACAATGAGTGTCCTGTTTATAGGTAAAATATTTCTAGAATCTGTGGCCAATTTCACACCTATAAATTCCCACAAGCTGACTGCTGCATGGCAGAAACCATCTCTATATCAGGTTACAAGACCAACAAATGTTCTGTCTCCTCAAACATGTTACATTATTTTATTATAAATACTTGTAACAAGTTTTTTTCTCCCACTGAAACATGTGTGCACTAATTAATTCGTAAAGTAGAAATTGCATACGTTTTGTTGGCAATGGTAAAGAGTACACGTGTAGGGAAAATAAAAATTCAGAGAGTAAATAAAAGCCAACAGATCAAATCACTCCACACTTTCAAGAACTCAAATTAGGGACTACAACTGGGACAAAAATGAAATCATTCAGGCATGGGAAACTTGCACATTTAGTTGTGTTGAAACGTGCAATTTTCAGTCTGTAAATCTCAAATTTAATTTTCAGGATAAATCTCCAAAGGCAAGCATTGACTTTGTAATCTTTTCACTCATTCATTCATTCAAATTCACCTGTGGACCTACTATGCTGCCCAGTGCTGTGCCAGTCAGTGTGGAGATGGCAGTGAGCAAAACAAAGTTCCTTTGCTCATGGAGGAAAACAGATGTTAGGATGATAAACTATGAACATATATGCCATATGATGAAAAGTTCTATAAGAAGGAAGAAAGCAAGGTCAAGCAAGGGACTGAAGTGGTATTTTATGGACTCTGGTTTGAGAGGTCCTTGATGATAAAGTGAGACTTGGAAGGGGACCTGAATGCAGTGAGAAGCAAGCATTGCATTTGGCCCTGAATCTGTTACTTGGCATTTTGAACTGATCTTGTGTAAAATTAAATTGTAAATTGATAAGACGGCAAATCAACAAAGATGACATTTTAGGGAGAGTTGCTGTTATCTTGAATTTTTCACTAGGATTACTGGATAACAATCAGATTTATTCCCAAACTTAACATGAAATAATTGGAAAATATTCAAGGTTAGCTGTTAGTACTGCATTTAGAGAACAAATTCTAAAATGAAGAGCTATCTCTAGGAGATATTTCCTGATGAATATACAGCTGAAACATGGCCACAGAGACACTGCCCCCAATCTAAGCTAATGCTATGCTAAACAAACAAACAAACAAAAACAACCTTAATGTTATTAAGTACTAAACAGAGTGATCTAAAGAATTACCTGAAGGTTTATGAAGAGTAAAATCCAGATCCTCTTAGGCTATTTAATGTTATTTGTACTTGTGACAAGGAGGGTAAGGAGAGCTAAATGACTATAATACACTTAAAACCCGAGTCACACTATAACAATATTAAATAACTTTCAAAAATCAAACAACTTGAATAAGAAAAAGGCGTACTAGTGAAATTTGTGGCCATCTGTATTAGTCAAAGCTAATTTTAAAATGTTGTATGAGATTGTGAAATATGAATATCTTTTACATGTTTATTAGAGAATAATTTGGATGAGCATACCTCTTCCAAATCCTACACATCAGAAGCATTTAATGAAACATATTGCATCCAGCCAATTGCCCAAACATTTTTGGGGGGCTGTACATAATAGTAGCTACAACATAATAGTACATATGAAATAAAGACAAGCCCTAAATTTTAAATTTAGAGGCAACTCGGAATCCTATCCAAACAGATGTGAATTTAAACTGTGCTCCTTTTAACCACATATAACTGTTGTTCTATTTGCTTACTTTTTTCTACGTTAACTGTCTAATTGAGCATTCACAATCTAATAAGGTGCACACCAGGACCCAAAGAGACCTCCTGTTAGGCCCTGAAGGGTAAAGGTTTTGTATCACTTCCAGATTTTCAATTAGATCCTGATTATAACATGCTTCATTTAAAGCTACAGGAATTCCAACCCTGTCAACACTACTGGACCATAACATGTCTGTCTTAATTACATCTGATTAGTTCTGGGCCCAGCTCACATTGTGTACCCTGACTCTGTAAAAAGCTGCTCATCTGTTCGGCAGCTGCGGGTGTGGAAGAACCTTATTCATCACGCTGCAGAAGAGTGTGTTCCCTCACCTTTCTCTCCTGGGATGCTGGGCCTTTTGATATTCCATAGCTCCGTAGGATCAGCCAAATAATGCACCTCACTTATCACTGGCAGTACGGCGGAGCTGGGAATGGAAACCTCAGCTGCTCAGGGGCTACTGCTGGGAGCACTGTGAGCTTGTCCTACTCTCCCAATCAATAACGTTCTACAGGACTATTGTAAATGTTAAGTTTTGCAGACATTGACTTACTCATCCCATGCATTCTTTAAGTCTGTATTACAAGAAGACTATACAAAATAATACTTGTCATGCATGTTCTGAAATCCATTTTCAAATATAATCAGTGTTATCAATTTCATTGATATAAAAAAAAAGAGTTGGTAACTCTTAAACAAAATGTGTGGTGACATCCACTGGGGTTTTTTTCTCTGGTATTTTCTATTTGCCTCCAGAAGCCACCAGATGAAAATGTCTGTATTGATTTTTTTTTTATTTGATAACACTGAGCTTGTTTCATGACTAATGGTTCCCAAGCCATCAGAACATCCTAATTTACTCTGCTTTGTATCTGGGTAGCATTTTGATAATGGTTGAATTAATACTGGGCATTGACATCTTTATCTATAGTTAAAGGGAATTCTCATTTAGTTGTGAGGAATAGCTGAGGGTTATCTGATTCACTGGTCTTCAGTAGTAATAATAGTAGCACACATTGTACACTCTATGCTAGATTCAATTTATGTGTTTTTACACATATTAATTTAATCCAAATAGCAACTCTAAAAGGGATATACCACTATTTAACACTATGGAGTACTTAATTCCAATTTTAAAGTGAGCAAATACATAGAATTTGGGATTAAATAAATTGCCCAAACACTCAGTTACGAAATTGCAGAGGTAGGATTTGAATTTCTTTCTACCATAATGGGCCTTATATAAGACTTATTTAGCCTGGAACTTAGTATCATAGGGATAGAAAAATGGGGTTTTCCTCACTTCTATTAGGATTAACTTGTTAAATAAAAAGTGTAACTATACCTTTGGTCTCATTTTAAACCCACCACCTCCTTGCTCATTAAACTCCAGGCTTCTTTTGATTTCTCACACATATCAAGTTCACATCAAGGTAAGAGCTGTTGCCCTAGCTGTTCCCTTTGCGTAGAGAGCTGTAACCCTGAATATTTACAGGGTCCTCTTTCCTGTCACATCTTATCACTAATCTCAGCTCACATCTCACTCCTTCAGAAAAGCTTTCTCTGACCTTCTTGCCCAAAAGATAATAGTATTTCCCTAGTCATCAATTTTTCACATTATTCTCTACATTTAAATTTTTACCACAGCTAATACTATCCCTAATTATCCTTTACTCCTTCTATGGAGTCTGATAAGATCCATGAAAGCAGAGTTATTGATCTTGTTCACGGTTGTTTCCCTCAAACTTGGAAAAGTATTTGGCACAGGCAGGTTCAATAAATACTTCGAGTATGTACAGTCAGATAAACTATTAAAAGCTAACAATACTATCGAAGGGGGAAACTGAAGAATTATAGTCAAGTAGTCATTTATCTAACCTCAAAGAATACAGCCAGAGCCCACAATTAGTAAGGTTGGCATAAGTCGTTGAGCTCCAGTGCCCTCACAACGAGGAGAAGTAGACACCAGAGCTCTGACTCTCCTGCCTTGTTTCTGACATCTAGTCTCCAGCTTGTAACCCCAATGGGTATATGGTTTCCAGTCTCATTTCTCTGGGCCTGAGAGCTAGTCTTGAAAATGTGCTTAGTATACCAAGCTATTTCGGGCAAGTACATAACTTCTTTCCATTCTCCAACTTCCCAGTTCTACACCCACCCCTCCACCAACCCCCTTAATAGGTATTGAAGTACCACTGCTGAGCATCAATACCAGAGTAGGGCTGAGACATTTTATACTATTCATTTGAATGATTACTGCTAAGCCGACTGCCTGAATTTTGCATATCCCTTGCTTTTCTTCTGATACTCGAGTATGGCTACACTCCAGGACACCACGGTTAACTTACTATTCTCTCTATATACTATCTCGTAGATTCTATCTCCTGAGGCAGATTTAAAAACCAACTATGAATGTCTCCAAATTCCTGTATCCACCCCAGACCTATCGGCTTAGCTTCAGATCCACTTATGCAGACCCCCAATGATTTTCACATAGAGAAATCAAGTTTCAAGGGCTATTTTATATCCCTGGTCCTTTAGCAACACTCTTCCCCACAACTTCAGACCCCCTGCAAGATTGATTTAGAAAATGTTATCAGCATGTCTTGTAGACTCTATTTCCAAAATGTTTCTCAAATCCAAACATTTCTTTCTATTTCCATTCACAGACCAAGGTTTGTACAATTATCATTGCCCACTTGGACTAATGCACTATTCTTCCCAATATTCTGCTCTCAAATCACTTGTGACCTCCAGAATGAGGTCTTTCCTGACCTCCATATTTAGATGTAGACCCTCACGTCATGAACCATTTTCAGCTTCATTTCCCTGCTTTATTTATTTCAATGAAACTATCCCTACCAGAGATTACATATTTTATTCATTAGTACACTTGTTTATTGTCTATATTCCCAATGGAATATGAGTTCATTGAGGTCAATTCCAGTGCCCAGAGCAGCTACTGACAGATAATAATTGTTCACATATTATTTGTTGAATAAATATATGGGGGGGGGGCTTCCCTGGTGGCACAGTGATTAAGAATCCGCCTGCCAATGCAGGGGACACGGGTTCGAGCCCTGGTCCAGGAAGATCCCACCTGCCGCAGAGCAACTAAGCCTGTGCACCACAACTACTGAGCCTGAGCTCTAGAGCCCGAGAGCTGCAACTACTGAGCCCACGTGCCACAACAACTGAAGCCTGCGTGCCTAGAGCCCGTGCTCCACAACAAGAGAAACCACCGCAATGAGAAGCCCGCACATCCCCACTCACCACAACTAGAGAAAGCCCACGCGCAGCAACAAAGACCCAACGCAGCCAAAAATAAACAAATAAATAAATAAATTTATAAAAATATATATCTGAATGAGAGATGTTATACTCAAAATTGTAACTCTTCTTCAAAGCTAAGATACTATACTCAAACCAAGCTCTTTCATGTAAATAGACCTAATCCAATGAAATTTGGACCAAACCATCAATCAAGCTTTTAGGCATCTTCAGGCCTCTCTGAACTTGGAATAGGAGTAGTTTAGATTCATGTTGAGATACGGACAGCTCTATCCATCCCTAGTTTCACCATACACATATTTGTAAAAGTGCATCCATTCATTTATTACCTCATTCATTTAACGTGTTTTTGTAACTATGATAACTGGTTACAAAAAAGGAATAACATAGAATAGCTACCCTTAAGTGTTACAATCTTTTGAGTGTTGTAGTTTCTATTTAATTTCAGCAGATTAGGTATTAAAATATAGACATACATACATACACACATACACACATAACAGAGATGAAAGAATTGTCATTCAATAAGACCAAAGTTGTCATTTATCTCCCCCAAAATACTGTTTAATTTTTCAAAAGTATGATAGATTGTAAAAAAATCTGATGTATTCCAAATGTATTAGTTGAAAAAACTCATATAATTAAAGAGTTAATAACATTCCAAGGAAATTTTAAAATCTTGGCAGAAAATAGACTGCAATACTATTTATGCCTTTCCATTAGACAACTTGACAAGGGCACAGATTTAAAAGCCCCATCCTATTTCACAAACTTTTATCCCTACTTTTAACATGCAACCTCTTGTGCAATTAAGACCAATGGATTGTCTGCAGAAGAGCCAAGAAAATTGTATTCTTTTTTCAATGCTTTTGGGAGCTTTCTTCTAAAACTTTATAAATCCCTTTCTATGTAGTTCAACTAGAAAAGACTGCCAGGTTCTATTACTTCTTAGTGTCTGAGCTCCCCATAAACAGAATGATTATATATGGCTAATCTTTCAGAGATTACAAGTTTTGTGCAGAGAGACAGAAAGAATCCTATGGTCATTATGTAGATGAAACAATCCTCTTTTAGCCCTATTTAGCTAAATTCTGACAACCCAATCCATACATAGGTGGGAAATAGGCCCCTGAGAAAACTTATTTCACTTGTGGCTAAGTTACTAACCAGTTAAAAAGAAAGCTAGATGAATAAGAAAGATTAAAATGCTTTTACAGTATATCATCTGCAATATGCATTTATGAGTCATATAGTAGCTATTTAAAGTTACTTCAGAAAACTAGACAATTGAGGATGAGAAATGAAGATAAATGAAAGAAGACATGAGGCTATAGAGTTGTGTTAAAGTTAGCAGCTTAAATTCACAGGCCTTATTTGTAAAGGTCTTATTTCTTTTGTTTGTCTTTACCTAAAATTAGAATAAAATACAGCCTAAACTTCAGGTTTTAGGCTGATGCCATAGAAAGCTAAGAAGTTTTGGTGTTTCATATAAATTTTAAGAATGTGAATTGCCTTTCTATAACCTCCTGATTCTATCCAAGTCTCATACTCTCACATAAAAGCTTAAAATTGTAGTCATATTATTTGTGCTTGGACCTTTCCCCTTCAGGCTTACATTTTTTATTTCATTTTGAATTTGGATGATGAGCTTCCAATGTAAAAACCTGACACAAGCTTCTGAAAATCCTACTCATTTATACTTTCAATAAATGCTCATTGTGCAATATGAGTTATCGTAGGGTGGTGTGGTAGAGCAGTAGAAAACACATCAAACACCTCTGACCTTACAGAGCTTACACTGTAGTGGAGGCAACAGCCATACCAGAGATAAACAAGAAAACGTAAAGTATGTTAGACAGTGATGAAGGCTAATGGGAAGGATTTTTTAGAGAAGAAAATATGGTGATTTGGGGGGAGAATTGTCAGAGTATTTTCAGAGAGGAAGTGAGATCTGGCATAAAAGGCAGCTTTAGTGAGAAACATGGAAAGTTTATCTTTGGTACTGGGAGAGACTTTCATCTATGTTGGCAGACAGGTAGGTAGATACGTGAATGTGGTAGTAGCGGTTTGTTGGAATTCTTTCTGGTTGCTTTGATGTTTTTAGAGGCTAAGGATGGCATGAAGTAATGTAATCTGAAGGGGTGAGAAATTATTAAGGAGTTGTTAATGAATAGATTAAGGAATTAAATATAAATGCTCAAGAGCATCAAGGGCCCACCTAAAGTTTTTTAAGCATTTTACACCTTGACTTATTTTCTACTTTCCTTATTCTGATTATTTTTGGAAAAGTTATGCCATTCTGAAATTATATCAGATACTATAATGATTATCAAGAAAGTATGCAGCTGTCCTCTAGATCATAGCACATTGTTCATTACTCTAGAATACTAAAGAACAAACAAATGAATAAAGATAGTGACACACTCTTATTACACACTGCAATGCTAAATGCATATGCCAGTTTACAATGTTATCTCCACACACATACACAATTAAGAACTTAACTTTCTAGAAATGTATTTTATCTCTCCAATGAACTTGGAAATATTTATAGCCTATGGATTAGCTCCTGTTTCTTTACAGAGAACTAAACGAATGAACATCTCTATTTTCAAATAAGCAGAAGTCATTTCCTGTGCACGTATGTATGCATGTATGTTAAGGATGACACCAAGTAGAAAAAAAATCATCGCAAGTACTATCCCACCCCCGATCACATATTATCTTTCCAGCTCCCCATGGCAGAGGTGATAACTTTCTTCCTTGAATTCCCATAGCTCTCTATGTACTTGTTAAATATTCCCACCCCCTAGTTTTGTTGGGTAGGCTTCTGATAAGTACATTTTAGCTACCCAACTAGATTTCTCTCAGAGAAGTACAGCACTGAGATTAAGATCATCATTTCTGGAGCCAGACTATCTGGATTTGAAACCCTAATCTGGCACATTCCTTTCCCTTGCAGGTTATAGCATATGCTTACTTTACTTCAGGATTAATACACATTTGCACGCAGATACATCTACCCACCTATGCACACAGAAACTGACCAACCAAATACTGCCACTTCCTACTTGAGTAATCTTGGGAAAATGATTTAATTCTATGAACTTATTCTTCTGAAAAATGTTCATAATAGTACTTCTTAACTTATAGACTTATGAGTACTAAAATAAATAGTAAAACTAAAGGGCTTAAACTACTGTCTGGAAGACTTGTGGATTAAAATGGTGAAGTAGGAAAATCCTGAGCTTATACCTCCTGCCAGAGACACACCAAAACTACAACTATAGAGAAAATAACTATCTCTGAGAACATCCTGAAGACTAGCAGATCATTTCTACATGTTCTACAAATTATTTAAAGCTTATAAAGAAACAGTGACATCAAGATAGATAGGAAGGGAAGAGACTCAGTCTAGACAGAACCCATACCACCACTATGGTGACCCATAAGCAGGAGGAATGTCACAACAGCAAAGTTCCCCACTGAGGACTGAGGGGTCTGAGCCCCAGAATGGGCTTCCCAGCCTAGGGGACTTGGACTGGGAAAATGAGCCCCAATAACATCGGACTTTGAAAACCTGTGGGGCTTACATCTGCAAGAGCTGGAGGGCTATGGGAAATCAAGATTTTGCTCTTGAAGGACTTGCGTGCAAACTCACTGTTTCCAAGTTCCAGAGAAGAGGCAACAGCTTGGAAAGCACTGGGTCATACAAAAAGGAGAGTCATTGACTAATATTGGGGCAGGTGTTGGAGGGGCAGGGATCTGCTGGAACTTTCTAGTGACGGAAGCACTGGTGGGTACAATTTTTAAAAAATGCTCCTTCCATCTAGCTGGCCTGGTGCTAGAGAGTGACATTTCTGTCATTCTTAATCAACTTAGCTAAAGTCATGCACCTCACCCCAGTGTTCCCTTGAGGACTTGCCCCGACCAACCTGCTCACACTGGCCAGCCCTTCCAAAGCTGCTCCTGCCCCACTCCACCTGGTGGGCAGCCCCAGCTAGAACTGGCACCCCTCCAAGGTGGCTTTTGCTCCACGGGCCCATACCTGTACCTCAGTGTGCTCACAACAATCATGGCCAGGCCTTGCAGCCAGGTAGGCTGGGTGCCAACCCTATCCAACACCATGCCTATGGCAGACATGGTCAGAGCTCATAGGAAGCCAGACTGGGGACCAACCCCCACCTACCAGGGCATCCACAGCAGTTGTGGATGAGCCATTCAGCCAGCTGAACCAGAGGCCACCCTGCTCACTAGAGCACCTGCAGCAATGATGACCCAATCTCAACCATAGGACGTATTGAGCCTACACAGAGGTTATACCTGAAGCATCTGGATCTGGTGACCAGAAGGGATTGTGCCACTGGGCCCACAGGACACCTTATACATAAGACTATTAGTTGAAGACTGGGAATATAGTCCCTAATACATAGAAGAAAACACAGAGAGTTATGCAAAATGGGGAGACAAAGGAATACTTTCCAAATGAAAGAACAAGAGAAATCCCCAGAAGAAGAATGAAAAGAAATGGAGAAAAGCAATTTACCAAATACAGTTATAGGTATAAAAAATATATAAAATATCTTTTTTAAACATAAAATATAAAAATATCTTTTTATAGGTATAAAAAATAGGTATAAAAAAGCAATTTACCAAATACAGTTCACAGTAATAGGTATAAAAATGAGCATTTTTATATGGACTGAATGGATGGACTCAGTGAGAGTTGAAAAAAGAGATGGAAAATATAAAAAAGAGCAAATCAGAACTAAGAATACAATAACTGAAATAAAAATACACTAGAGGGAATCAACAGAAGATTAAAAGATTCAGAAGAATGGATCAGCAATCTGGACTACAGGATGGTGAAAATCACCCAATCAGAACAGCAAAAAAGGAAAAGAATTAAAAGTTGAAAATAGTTTAAGAGAGGGGGCTTCCCCAGGGTTCCAGCAGTTAAGACTCCATGCTCCCAATGCAGGGGGTCTGAGTTCGATCCCTGGTCAGGGAATTAGATCCCTCATCCTGCAACTAAAAGATCCCACGTACCACAACTAAGACCCAGCACAGTCAAATAAATAGATAAATAAATACAAGGAAAAAAAGATAGTTTAAGAGAACTCTGGGACAACATTAAGCATACTAATATTCATATTATAGAAGTCCCAGAAAGACAAGAGAGAGAGAAGGGAACAGAAACCCTATTTGAAGAAATAATGGCTGAAAACTTCCCCAACCTGGCAAACAAAACAGACATCCAAGTCTAGGAAGCACCAAAAGCCCCAAACAAGATGAACCCAAAGAGATTCACACCAAGACACAGTAAAATTAAAATATCAAGCTTAAAGAGAGAATATTAAAAGCAGCAAGAAAAAAACACTTAGTTATGAAGAAGGAACTCCCCATAAGACAATCAGTTGATTTTACAATAAAAACATTACAGGCCAGAAGAGGCTGACATGATATATACAATGGCTAAAAGAAAAAAACAAAAAAACAAAAAACTTACAACCAAAAATTCTCTACCCAGCAAGATTATTGTTCAGAATTAAAGGAGAAATAAAATGTTTCCTAGACAGGCAAAAGCTAAAAGAGTTCATCACCATTAAACTGGCCTTATAAGAAATGTTAAAGAGGCCTTTTTAAATAGAAAGGGAAAGACCATACTAGAAACAAGGAAATTATGAAAGAAAAAGACCTCACTGGTAAATCAAACATATAGTGGAAGTAGTGGATAGGACACCTAGAAAGCTAGTTTGAAGGTTAAAAAATCTAGTAAAATCATCTATATTTAAAATAATTAATCAATACACAAAATAAAAAGATGTAAAATATGATGTCAAAAGCATAAAATGTGGGGTGAGGGAGGGAATAAAAATGTAGTGCTTTCAGAATATGCTCAAACTTAAGCAATCATCAATGTAGAATAGACTGCTATAAATATAGCTTGTTATACATGAACATCATGTTAACCACAAACCAAAAACCTATAAGAGACACACAAAAAATAAAGAGAAAAGAATAAAAACAACACTAAAGAAAGACATCAAATTACAAGGGAAGAGAACTAGAGAAAAAGAAACAGAGAAGAACTACAAAACAACCAGAGAACAATCAACAAAATGGCAATAAGTACATACATATCAATGATTACTTTAAATGTAAATTGACTAAATGCTCCAGTCAAAAGACACAGGGTAGCTAAATGGATTGAAAAAAAACAAGTCACATGTGTATGCTGCCTACAAGAGGCAACTCACTTCAGACCTAAAAAACACAAGCAGACTGAAAGTGAAGGGATGAAAAAAGATACTTCATGCAAAGGGAAATAAAAAGAAAGCTCGAGTAGCAATACATATATCAGACAAAATAGACTTTAAAACAAAGACCGTAACAAGAGACAAGAACATTGCTTAATCACAAAAGGATGAATCCTACAAGGGGTGTAACACTTCTAAGTATCTATGCACCCCAAATAGAAGAACCTAACACATAAAGCAAATATTAATAGACATAAAGGGAAATATTGATAGTAATACAATCATAGTAGGGGAGTTTAACATCCCATTTATATCAATGAATATAGTCCAGAGAGAAAAACAATTAGGAAACATTGGCCTTAAACTACACACTAGATCATATATATATATCATTCCATCCCCAAACAGCAGAATACATTCTTTTCAAGTGTGCATGGAACATTCTTCAGGATAGATCCCATGTTAGGCCACAAGTCTCATTAATTTAAGAAGACTGAAATCATATCAAGCATACTTTCCAACCAAAACAATACAAAACTAGAAATCAATTATAAGAGGAAAACTGGAAAAAACACAAACATGTGGAGGCTAAACAACATGCTACTAAACAACCAATGGGTCAACAAAAACAACAACAAAAAATCAAAGAGGAAATTAAAAACTACCTCCAGACAAATGAATATGAAAGACAGAATTCCAAAATCTATGGGACACAGCAAAAGCAATTCTAAGAGGGAAGTATAGAGATACAGGCCTCCCCTACAAAACAAGAAAATTCTAAAATAAAAAGTAAAACCTTACACCTAAAGGAACTAGAAGAAGGAGAGCAAACAAAGCCCCAGGTAAGTGAAAAGAAGGAAATAACAAATATCAGAGAGGAAATAAATGAAATAGAGACTTAAAAAAATAATAGAAAATGTGAATGACATTAATAGGTGGTTCTTCGAAAACAAACAAAATTGATAAAACTTTAGTCATATTCATTAGGAACAATAATATCAGAAATAAAAGGAGAGAATTACAGCAAATGCCATAGAAATACAAGGTATCATAAGAGATCACCATGAACGATTATATGCCAACGAATTGGACAACCTGCAAGAAAAGGATAAATTCCTAGAAATATAGACTCTTTCGAGACTGAATTGGAAGAAATAGAAAATCTGAATAGACTGATCACTAGGAATAAAATTGAATCAGTAATCAAGCAGCTCCCAACAAACAAAGATTCAGGATCAGATGGCTTCATAGGTGAAATCTATCAAACATTTAAAGAAGAATTATTATTTATTCTTGTCAAACTGCACCAAAAAATTGAAGAGGAAAATCTCATTTTATTAGCTCAAGAGTGATCAAGAGATAGGCATTGGAGGTATAGACACGGAGGTAGCAAAGAGGAGAAAGAGGATGCTAGAGGTAATGGTGGAAAAAGAGTGTGCAGGCCCTAAACAAGCTTTTACCTGATTGATCAAACTGTATATAAAATCTGCCCTCTGGGGGACCTTCAAGATGGCGGAGGAGTAAGATGTGGAAATCACCTTCCTCCCCACAAATACATCAGAAATACATCTACATGTGGAACAACTCCTACAGAACACCTACTGAACGCTGGCAGAAGACCTCAGACCTCCGAAAAGGCAAGAAGCTCAACATGTACATGGGTAGGGAAAAAGAAAAAAAGAAAAAACAGAGACAAAAGAATAGGGACGGGACCTGCACCAGTGGGAGGGAGCCGTGAAGGAGGAAAGGTTCCCACACACTAGGAAGCCCCTTCACGGGCGGAGACTGTGGGTGGCGGAGTGGGGAAGCTTCGGAGCCGCAGAGGAAAGCGCAGCCACAGGGGTGCGGAGGGCAAAGCAGAGAGATTCCCGCACAGAGGATCGGTGCCGACCGGCACTCACCAGCCCGAGAGGCTTGTCTGCTCACCCGCTGGGGTGGGCAGGGGCTGGGAGCTGAGGCTCAGGCTTCGGAGGTTAGATCCCAGGGAGAGGACTGGGGTTGGCTGCAGGAACACAGCCTGAAGGGGGCTAGTGTGCCACGGCTAGCCGGGAGGGAGTCTGGGAAAAAGTCTAGAGCTGCCTAAGAGGCAAGAGACTAATGTTTCCTGGTGTGCGAGGAGAGGGGATTCAGAATACCACCTAAAGGAGCTCCAGAGATGGGCGTGAGCTGCGGCTATCAGCCTGGACCCCAGAGATAGGCATGAGACGCTAAGGTTGCTGCTGCACCACCAAGAAGCCTGTGTGCAAGCACAGGTCACTATCCACACCTCCCCTCCCAGGAGACTGTGCAGCCCGCCACTGCCAGGGTCCCATGATCCAGGGACAAATTCTCTGGGAAACACACGGCGTGCCTCAGGCTGTTGCAATGTCACGCTGGCCTCTGCTGCCATAGGCTCGCCCCACATTCCATACCCCTCCCTCCTCTCTGCCTGAGTGAGCCAGAGCCCCTTAATCAGCTGCTACTTTAACCCCGTGCAGTCTGGGGAGGGAACAGGCGCCCTCAGGCGACCTACACACAGATGGGGGCCAAATCCAAAGCTGAACCCAAGGAGCTGTGCAAACAAGGAAGAGAAAGGGAAATTTCTCCCAGCAGCCTCAGGAGCAGTGGATTAAATGTCCACAATCAACTTGACGTACGTGCATCTATGGAATACCTGAACAGGCAATGAATCATCCCAGAACTGAGGTGGTGGACTTTGGGAGCAACTGTAGACTTGGGGTTTGCTTTTTGCATCTAATTTGTTTATGGTTTTATGTTTATCTTACTTTAGTATTTAGAGCTTATTCTCATTGGTAGATTTGTTCATTCATTTGGTTGCTCTCTTCCTTTATATATATATATATATATATATATATAGCGTTGCTTTTACCAGTTGTCCTAGGGTTCTGTCTGTCTATTTTTTTTTTTTTTTTTAGTATAGTTTTCAGTTCATACTGTCATTGGTGGATTTGTTTTTTGGTTTGGTTGCTCCCTTCTTTCTTTCTTTCTTTTTTTAAAATAATATTTATTTTATTTTAATTTCAATAACTTCCTACTATTTACTTTTCTTTCTTTCTTCCTTCTTTCCTTCCTTCCTTCCTTCCTTCCTTCCTTCCTTTCTTTCTTTTTCTCCCTTTTCTTCTGAACCATGTGGCTGACAGTCTCTTCTTATCTGGCCGGGTGTCAGGCCTGAGCCTCTGAGGTGGGAGAGCCAAGTTCAGGACATTGGTCGACCAGAGACCTCCTGGCTCCATGTAATATGAAACAGCAAAAGCTCTCCCAGAGATCTCCATCTCAACACTAAGACCCAGCTCCACTCAACGACCAGCAAGCTACAGTGCTGGACACCCTATGCCAAACAACTAGCAAGACAGGAACACAAGCCCACCCATTAGCAGAGAGGCTGCTTAAAGTCATAATAAGTTCATAGACACCCCAAAACATACCACCAGACACAGTGCTGCCCACGAGAAAGACAAGATCAAGCCTCATCCATCAGAACATAAGCAACATTCCCCTACACCAGGAAGCCTACACAATGCACTGAACCAACCATACTCACTGGGGTCAGACACCAAAAACAATGGGAACAATGAACCTGCAGTCTGTGAAAAGGAAACCCCAAACACAGTAAGTTAAGCAAAATGAGAAGACATAGAAATACACAGCAGATGAAGGAGCAAGGTAAAAACCCACCAGACGAAACAAATGAAGAGGAAATAGGCAGTGTCCTAAAAAGAATTCAGAGTAATGAGAGTAAACATGATCCAAAATCTTGGAAATAGCATGGAGAAAATACAAGAAATGTTTAACAAAGACATAGAAGAACTAAAGAGCAAACAAACAATGATGAAAAACAAAATAAATGAAATTAAAAATTCTCTAGAAGGAATCCATAGCACAAAAAATGAGGCAGAAGAACAGATAAGTGACTTGGAAGGTAAAATAGTGGAAATAACTACCACAGAGCAGAAGGAAGAAAAAACAATGAAAAGAATTAAGGACAGTCTCAGAGACCTCCGGGACAACATTAAATGCACCAACATTCAAATTATAGGGGCCCCAGAAGGAGAAGAGAAAAAGAAAGGGACTGAGAAAATACTTGAAGAGATTGTAAACTTCCCTAATATGGGAAAGGAAATAGTCAATCAAGTCCAGGAAGCACAGAGTCCCATACAGGACAAATCCAAGGAGAAACACGCCAAGACACATATTAATCAAACTATCAAAAATTAAATACGAAGAAAAAATATTGAAAGCAGCAAAAGCCATAAATAACATATGAGGGAATCTTGATAAGGTTAAAGCTGATCTTTCAGCAGAAACTCTGCAAGCCAGAAGGGAGTGGCAGGACATATTTAAAGTGATGAAAGGGAAAAACATACAAGCAAGATTACTCTACCCAGCAAGGATCTCATTCGGATTTGACAGAGAAGTTAAAATCTTACAGACAAGCACCATCCAGCTTTACAACAAATGCTAAATGCACTTCTCTAGGCAGGAAATACAAGAGAAGGAAAAGACCTACAATAACAAACTGAAGGCAATTAAGAAAATGGTAATAGGAACATATATATTGATAATTACTTAAATGCAAATGGATTAAATGCTCCAGCCAAAAGACACAGACTGGCTGAATGGACACAAAAACAAGACCCATATATATGCTGTCTACAAGAGACCCACTTGAGACCTAGGGACACATAGAGACTGAAAGTGAGGGGATGGAAAAAGATATTCCATGCAAATGGAAATCAAAAGAAAGCTGGAGTAGCAATTCTCATATCAGACAAAATAGACTTTAAAATAAAGACTATTACAAGGGACAACCAAGGACACAACATTATAATCAAGGGATCTATCCAAGAAAAAGATATAACAATTGTAAATATTTATGCACCCCACATAGGAGTACCTCAATACATAAGGTAAATGCTAACAGCCATAAAAGGAAAAATTGACAGTAACACCATCATATTAGGGGACTTTAACACCCCACTTTCACCAATGGGCAGATCATCCAAAATGAAAATAAATAAGGAAACACAGCTTTAAATGACACATTAAACAAGATGGACTTAATTGATATTTATAGGACATTCCATCAAAAAACAACAGAATACACTTTCTTCTCAAGTGCTCACGGAACATTCTCCAGGATAGATCGTATCTTGGGTCACAAATCAAGCCTTCGTAAATTTAAGAAAATTGAAATCGTATCAGGTATCTTTTCCAACCACAACGGTAGGAAACTGATATCAATTACAGGAAAAAATCTGTAAAAAATACAAACACCTGGAGGCTAAACAATACACTGCTAAATATCCAAGAGATCACTGAAGAAATCAAAGAGGAAATCAAAAAATACCTAGAAACAAAGGAAAATGAAAACACGACGACCCAAATCCTATGGAAAGCAGCAAAAGCAGTTCTGAGAGGGAAGTTTATAGCAATACAATCCTACCTCAAGAAACAAGAAACATCTCAAATAAACAACCTAACATTTCACCTAAAGCAATAAAAGAAAGAAGAACAAAACCCCCCAAAGTTAGCAGAAGGAAAGAAATCATAGTGATCAGATCAAAAATAAATGAAAAAGAAATGAAGGAAATGATAGCAAAGATCAATAAAACTAAAAGCTGGTTTTTTGAGAAGATAAATAAAATCAATAAACCATTAGCCAGACTCATCAAGAAAAAAAAAGGGAGAAGACTCAAATCAAGGCAATTAGAAATGAAAAAGGAGAAGTAACAACTGACACTGCAGAAATACAAAGGATCGTGAGAGATTAGTACAAAGAACTACATGCCAATAAAATGGACAACCTGGAGGAACTGGACAAATTCTTAGAAAAGCACAAACTTGTGAGACTGAATCTGGATGAATTAGGAAATATAACCAGACCAATCACAAGCACTGAAATTGAAACTGTGATTAAAAATCTTCCAACAAACAAAAGCCCAGGACCAGATGGATTCACAGGTGAATTCTATCAAACATTTAGAGAAGAGCTAACACCTATCCTTCTCAAACTCCTCCAAAATACAGCAGAGGGAGGATCACTCCCAAACTCTTTCTATGAGGCCACCATCACCCTGATACCAAAACCAGACAAAGATGTCACTAAACAAGAAAACTAGAGGACAATATCATTGATGAACACAGATGCAAAAATCCTCACTAAAATACTAGCAAACAGAATCCAACAGCACATTAAAAGGATCATACACCATGATCAAGTGGGATTTATCACAGGAATGCAAGGATTCTTCAATACAGGCAAATCAATCAATGTGATACACCATATTAACAAATTGAAGGAGAAAAACCATATGATCATCTGAGTAGATGCAGAAAAAGCTTTCAACAAAATTCAACATCGTTTATAACAAAAACTCTCCAGAAAGTAGGCATAAAGGGAACTTATCTCAACATAATAAAGACCATATATGACAAACTCACAGCTAACATTGTTCTCAATGGTGTAAAACTGAAAACATTTTCTCTAAGATCAGGAAGGAGACAGGGTTGCCCACGCTCACCACTATTATTCAACATAGTTTTGGAAGTCTTAGCCACAGCAATCAGAGAAGAAAAGAAATAAAAGGAATCCAAATCAGAAAAGAAGTAAAACTGTCACTGCAGATAATATGATACTATACATAGAGAATCCTAACGATGCTATCAGAAAACTGCTAGAGCTAATCAATAAATGTGGTAGAGTAGCAGGATACAAAATTAATGCACAGAAATCTCTTGCATTCCTATACACTAATGATGAAAAATATGAAATAGAAATTAAGGAAACACTTCCATATACCATTGCAACAAAAAAAAAAAGTACCTAGGAATAAAACTACCTAAGGAGACAAAAGACCTGTATGCAGAAAACTGTAAGACACTGATGAAAGAAATTAAAGATGATACAAACAGATGGAGAGATATGCCTTGTCCTTGGACTGGAAGAATCAACATTTTGAAAATGACTCTACTACCCAAAGCAATCTACTGATTCAATGCAATCCCTATCTAACTGCCAAAGGTATTTTTCACAGAACTAGAACAAAAAATTTCACAATTTGTATGGAAACACAAAAGACCCCAAATAGCCAAAGCAATCTTGAGAAAGAAAAATGGAGCTGGAGGAATCAGGCTCTCTGACTTCAGACTATACTACAAACCTACAGTCATCAAGACAGTATGGTATTGGCACAAAAATAGAAATATAGATCAATGGAACAGGATAGAAAGCCCAGAGATAAACCCACACACATATGGTCACTTTATCTTTGATAAAGGAGGCAATAATTTATACATGGAGAAAAGATAGCCTCTTCAATAAGTGGTGCTGGGAAAACTGGACAGCTGCATGTAAAAGAATGAAATTAGAACACTCCCTAACACCATACACAAAAATAAACTCAAAATGGATTAAAGACCTAAATATAAGGCCAGACACTATAAAACTCTTAGAGGAAAACATAGGCAGAACACTCTATGACATAAATCACAGCAAGATCCTTTTTGACTCACTTCCTGGAGAAATGGAAATAAAAACAAAAATAAACAAATGGGACCTAATGAAACCTAAAAGCTTTTGCACAGCAAAGGATGCCATAAACAAAATGAAAAGAGAACTCTCAGAATGGGAGAAAATATTTGCAAACAAAGCAACTGACAAAAGATTAATCTCCAAAATATACAAGTAGCTCATGCAGATCAATATCAAAAAAACAATCAACCCAATCCAAAAATGGGCAAGACCTAAATAGACATTTCTCCAAAGAAGATTTACAGATTGCCAGCAAACACATGAAAGGATGCTCAACATCACTAATCATTAGAGAAATGCAAATCAAAACTACAATGAGGTATCATCTCACACCCCTCAGAATGGCCCTCATCAAAAAGTCTACAAATAATAAATGCTGGAGAGGGTGTGGAGAAAAGGGAACCCTCTTGCACTGTTGGTGGGAATGTAAATTGATACCGCCACTATGGAGAACAGCATGGGGGTTCCTTAAAAAAATAAAAATAGAAGTACCATAGGACCTAGCAATACCACTGCTTGGCATATACCCTGAGAAAACCATAATTCAGAAAGAGTCATGTACCACAATGTTCACTGCAGCTGTATTTACAATAGTCAAGTTATGGACGCAACCTAAGTGTCAATCGACAGATGAATGGATAAAGAAGTTGTGGCACATATATATACAATGTAATATTACTCAGCCATAAAAAGAAACAAAATTGAGTTATTTGTAGTGAGGTGGATGGACCTAGAGTCTGTCTTACAGAGTGAAGTATGTAAGAAAGAGAAAAAGAAATACCATATGCTAACATATATATATATGGAATCTAAAAAAAAAAAAAAATTGTTCTGAAGAACCTAGGGGCAGGACAGGAGAATAAAGAAGCAGGGGCAGAGAATGGACTTGAGGACACGGGGAGGGGGAAGGGAAAGCTGGCACGAAGTGAGAGAGTGGCATGTACATGTATACACTACCAAATGTAAAATAGATAGCTAGTGGGAAGCAGCCACATAGCACAGGGAGATCAGCTCGGTGCTTTGTGTCCACCTAGAGCGGTGGGATAAGGAGAGTGGGAGAGAGACGCAAGAGGGAGGAGATATCGGGATATATGTATATGTATAGCTGATTCACTTTGTTATACAGCAGAGACTAACACACTGTTGTAAAGCAATTATACTCCAATAAAGATGTTAAATAATAATAATAAAATAAAAATAAAATAATAAAATAAAATAAAATCTGCCTTTCATCTTTTCAGTTACATGCATCTTAGTTAAGTGAGGACCAGGTATGTATTTCCTGTCCTCGATTATTGAAGAATAGTAGAGTGGGGTCTCTACCATTTCCAACTAAATCTATTCTAATATTTTATTCAGTCAATTGTTTGAGGAGGTGACACACCTAATCAAGTTTCAAATCCCAAAATAAGTAGTCAACTTGTGACAGAACAATGAGTTTTGAAATAGAACTCTCATTCATAAATATATATATTCATAAATATATTTCTACTGTGTTAGTAATGTATTTCATTGTTTTACCTATAGTCATTACACATGTATACAGACACATAAACACACACAAACGTATGTAGTTATGAAGTCTCTTCCTAGTTTAAGGGAATCTTTTTGACTGACTTCTTTTGTAAAATTCTAAACCAGGGAGCCACAAACATGAATTACATCATCTTTTAAAACTTTCTAGCAGTCACATTTAAGAGAGTAATCAACGGCAAAATTAATTTTCATAATACACAAATGTACAAAATTAATTTCAACATAAAATCAATATAAAATTATTAATATAATTTTATGTCTTTGAAAACCAGTGTGTGCATCTATAGCACTTCTGAATGGGCTCAATAGACTCATTAGCTAGTGGCTATCACATTGGACAGAACAAGTCTGAACTAATTTGTGGCTCAATTCTGCTCTGCCTATTAATATTGATCGATATATTTTCTTAATAGAAATAAAGGAGAAGTTATCTAAAAATAGCTTTGTAATACATCTGAAAATCTTGTATGTGCAATTAGAAATACAGGCTTAGCAGAATATCTGGGCTTAACAGTAGGTTCCACATTTATTAAGTCAGTTTGCTAATAAGTTTCTTGGGTACTGCTGAGAAATAACTGGACATAATTAATAATTAAATGACTTAAGGGCAAAATAAATATTTCCCTAATGTTTATTTTTATTTAAAAATAAAGTGAAAGCTGTGCCTAAGAGTGGGTATGAAAATAGTTGTAGAAATGGAGCTGCTTCTTCATGTGAAAATATGAAAAACAACTTAAATGCATTAAATGTTAACACTGTAATATTAAACTCTGAGATTTCCTGTTTCTGCTATTGCAGTTATGACTGACATGGAACTTGGAGTACAGTGAAAAGGAAAACAAATGCCTACCATAAAATTTGTTCTGTAAGTACTTGAATAAAGAGTTGAGAAGAGTTGTCACTTACTGAAGTTTATTAAAGTTTTCCTTACAGTATTTTTAATCCTCCCAACAACTCTATTAGGTAGCTATTGTTATTCTACTATTTATCTATGACAAACTGAGTCTTAGAGACATTAAGTAACTTGTTCAAGGTCAAGAGCTGGTAAGATATATAACCAGGGTAGACCCTGCATATGTTTTCTAACTTTAGAATAGTTAATCAATTTCATGGAGAGACATATGTAATGTTTTAAGTAATGTATTATTATGTTAACATACCTTTCATATAATTTATCATAATATATACCTAATATATTAATATATTAAATGGAAGGTTCTACTTTGGGCTACTTAATCTTAGAAGATTAAGCCATTGTTTTTTTCTTACTTCAGGGTGGCTGTAAAGAAATTTCAAATGAATTTGAGATAAGAAAATTACATTTAATGTTAGATGCTTTCACACTTGTTTCTATTTAATCTTTAAAATAACAGAGCAAGACTGATATTAACATTGTTTTATAGATGAGGAAACTGAGGCTTAGAAGAGTTCCTGCTCGTAGTGGCATATTGAGATTTCACCATGTCTGCCTGGCTACATTTCTATGTCTTTTCCTGACACCATCACCCTAAGTTGAGAAAAGTTTTAAATGTAAGAGGTTTATGGAAATGTGTGTAATAGGGTGCAAGGAGAGACAATTTACTGTTTTTTGTTTTTGTTGTTTTCTAAAAGAAGAGTTATTTTTAATCTTGTTCAAGATCATAATAGCATGCTTCTAAATAAGGAATATAAATTTAGATACGTGGTACCAGTTTTTACTTTGTTTTTTTAAATATTACAATATCTGAAAATACAAAGTATAAATATTCATCATCCTCCAAAATTAAAAAGAAATTTAAATATTTGCTTTCTGTCATAATGGCGATTCACACAAATTCTTACTTGTATTCAATTAATTATCATGATTAAATATTTTCAATGTCTATTATGTGTCAGACACTTTTCTAGGTACTGGAGATATGATACTTATCACACAATAAATTATTGCCCTTGGGAAAATTTGTGTTCTATAGATAAACAATATATAGGAAGATTTTGATGACTGTCAACTTTATGCAAAATTGGTCATATGGTTATTCTTATAAAATGTAAGCAACATTGTTGACGTTGCTTAAATTTGCTACTTCATAGATATTTGGAACTTTGAAGCTGAAAACTGAAATTCTCTATGTAAAAACTATTGCTAAGTGTAAGGTTAGATAAAGGTGTTAATTAAGCTAAAGTATTCTTCTTCAATATAATACGTGACTACTTGCTAAATTCTAGCCTCCGAAGCAAGAACGTTTAGAATCTTTCCCTCTGCCAATTGCAGATATGTAATAAATACTACTCATTTCTATCCTTCTGTTACAAGGTCAGCTTGTAAGGTTAATTGAAATGCATACTGAATAAATGCATCCCTCCCCACCCCGTCCCTTTTTGCGTTCAGAATTGACTAAAATTGTAAAGTGTGGCTGATATATTTTGCCCTTTCTCATGAGTTTAGATTATCTTTTAAATATCTAGATGATCTGTAATAATAGTAGCTAATAGATATTGAACACTTATTCTGTACCAGGCACTGTTCCAAGTATTTTATACATACTATCCTTTGTGCTCACATTGGCTTTCTTTTATTTGTGATAGTATCAATCTTTAATTTAGAGAATTATTTTGCTTATGTGCAATATGATATCATAAAATGTATATACTTCTCTCATTCAGAGGGCAGCCAACATACATTGGTGTCTTTTCTCCTCACTCATTTATTCAAAGTTGCAGACTGCAATTCAGCAAGGACTGCAAGAGGATGAGGTCTGAGGTTTCCTCCCTTGAAAGCAAAACGTCATTATTACAGCCTGGAATGATATGGACCCCGTTGTAAGCAAGTTTGGAGACAAAGAAAGTTCCATTTCAGCTGAACCTGCACTTTTGTTTCCTCAGTACTGCTTCCTGCTTTATACATGGATCAAAGCAGAGAAAGGAGAGGGGCTGGATATTTGTGATTTTCTTCTTAATAGGCATGAGTCCATATTCATAAATAAATAAATACAAACCAAATCCATAGTTTGGGTATAATATAGTATATTGACTATATACGTTATTACTCATTCGTATCAGCTTACATCAGTGGTTTCAAACTTTAGTAGTCATCAGAATCAGTTGACATTTGCATCCAACCTCCAGTTTCTGATTCAGTATGATGGATTTGGGATCCAAGTATCTGCATTTTTAAAAAGTTCAAGATGCTACTAATGCTGCTGGTTCAGGAACCACAGTCTGAGAACCACTGATTTAGATAATGTGCATAAAATTTGGATTAATAGCTGCTGGGGCTGGGGCTTACTTGAACAAAATATGCTATCAATCTGATTTAACCCAGGTACTCAGGCAGTCTCTGTGTAGGCCACATGAATACAAAGTATTGCATCAGAAACTGTGGTAAAGCAAATGATATGACAGACTTCTTTCCGAAAAAGCCCTCAGATTTAAGGAGGCCACAAATCCCTTTCTGAAGAATTAAATGGGGAATATACATAAACCAAAAATGAAAACCAAAAAATATTAATTGGTGTGTTAAATTCAATGAATATACTGAGGACTAGGGAAGCATAAAGGAGAGACAACCAGTCCATTCTGGAGGTCGAGGAGGGCGTCAAGAATGACAGGGTGCTTGAAATGAGTCTGGGAGATTGGAGGATAAGTAGGCATTAGGTAGACTAGAGAAGAAGGCCATATACCTTAATACTATTCCTGACAAATGTCTGCACTTGCTAGCAAAGAAAACTAGGTCACAAAGTGTAAATGGGATCATTATAAAAGCCATTCCCATCACTAGAAAATACAGCTCAAAGCATATTCCTTATTTATTGACAGTGGGCTGTTAATAATGACTATTTAGTCTTATACTGGTCCATTTGCTGTCAGATCTCTCTGAGCACTGTGTATCATTTTTATTCACATCCCTTCAGATGAGGGGCGACATATAGATGCTCAAGAAATCTTTCATGAAAGAAGAAATGGAAGAAAGGATATGAAGAATTATACCATTTAAGATAATTATTGATTTAAAACAATTCCTAAAGCAAAAACAAAACAAGCAAAAATAATTATGCATGTATTTCAAATTTGCATTAATTTCTTTTTCTTTTAAATAAATTAAAATTGTGGTAAATGAGATATGTAGGAAAAATTTTGGTGATTCTGCTTTAGGATATTCTTCAGTTATAATTTCAGAAGTCTAAGGTGTAGATTTCAAGTCCTATTATTAAAAGACTATCTGGAATATCTAAAGCACCAGAATGCTTTAAATTCTAGTGATTTTAAGGTAGTATAGCTTGTCATTTTTTTTTTGAGGTGGTGTATCTGTTCTAATTTCCAATTAAAATGATAAATTAAACATACCATTAGCTTATTAAGCATTCATTTCCACAGAAAACTACCTATGCATGCATCTGTCCATGAGTACATTTACTAATTGTATCATCAATTCTAAAGTCAAAGCACAAATTAAACTGTTAAATACCATTTGCAAAGAGTGGCACAGTATCATATCATCTGAACAGTAGATTATGCTAATGGCAATCGGTATAGCACTGATCTATGTTTTGGGGGGTATATACACTGCTATATCTTTTGATATGATAAGAAATTGAAATCCCTTCTTTATAACTGTGTTTAGAATCAACTTGTAGAAAATTCAAGCTTTCATCTGTTAGGAAAGCCCAGGTGAAACTGCATCAGCCAGCCAGTATTGCATGGTAGAAATAGTTCAGGTTCCAATTTATGCATTTTTCTTAACTGAGTAATACAGATGTGCACCCCACAGTAGTGTTAATGTGTTTATTGCTTTAGTAAATCCTCAAGCATTTGTCCAACTACCATAATTCTTCTGGGAAGACAAGTTCCTACAAAAACTGCACAAGTGTAACAAGTGCAGTGCTCTAAAAGAAATTATTCTTTTTTAACTGTGAAATTCTAACAGATGCTGCCCAAATAATTGAACCAATAAAGAACGCAAAAGATATTTGAGTGGGAAAACTTGACTAAAAACCAGGACACATATGCCCTTCTCTCAGCCTGGCCTCACACTGGTCATCAAGATTTTGGTGAAGAACAATTCTGACATTTCCCCTCTCTGATAATGCCCATCCTACAACCTCACACAGATTACTGTGGTGACTTGTGCAATGGAAATGATTCGATAGTTCAGTTCAATGAATATTTACTCAGAACCTACTATTTACTGGGCACTGGAAAGTCCGCATCAAATCAAAGAGATGGCCCTTGGTCTAATGGAGATGGAGAGACAACTCTTACAGATTGGATTAACAACGACAAAATCCTCAGTATATAAAGAAAATGACTGCAGAAAAAGCTTAACACTGTAAAATCTAAAAATCACAGAACATGTGAGCAGGCAATGGGGGGCAAGGGAAGTAGCTCCTGAAAATGTTGGGAGGGCAAAGGAACCTCTCTGACAGTGACACTAAATTTTAAACCTGAATGATGAGATTTCTGGGGGAAAATTTCCCATCAGAGGCATAAATCCATAAGCCTTCAGGTAGTTCTGAGTATTGGAAAGACAGAGAGATGGCCACATGGTCAGAGTACAGTAAACACATGAGAGAAGAGTATCAGGTAATGCTGGAATGGAAGTAGGATCATGTACATGCAGCCCAAGTTAAAATGTGTGAATTTCGGCTGGGGGAGGGATAAATTGGAACATTGGGATTAACATAGACACACTACTATATACAAAATAGATAACTAATAAGGACCTACTGTATAGCACAGGGAACTCTATTCAATACTCTGTAATGGCCTATATGGGAAAAGAAGCTTAAAAAGAGTGGATATATGTATATGTATAACTGATTTGCTTTGCTGTACACCTGAGACTGACACAACATCATAAATCAACTATACTCCAATAAAAATTTTGCAAAATGTTGGAATTTCAACCCTTGTTCAATGGGAAATTGCAGAGGGTTGGAAGCAAAGAGTTAGATATTTTGATTTATGCCTTTGAAAAGATTATACTTGGCTTCCATGCAGAAAATGATGCTCAGGGAGACAAGAGTAGAAATAAGGAGATCAGAGAGGAAAAGACCAATATTCAGGGTGAGAGTTGACGGTGGCTTTGCATGGCAGCAGTGAAGAGAGAAAGAACTAGACACACCCTGATTCGTACAAAAGTAGTTTGTACTTGAATGTACAAAGCTGGGCATCACAATATTTTAAACTTTCTCTAGACCCAAAGGTCCCTACATTTAAATTCTTAGAATGATGCTTGAATATCCAGGTTTGGTAAATCCAATAGAATGACCCAAATGATCTCATTTTAAAAATTTCATTTTATTTCATCTTTCACCCCTCAAAAAAAAAAAAAAAAGACAAGTTTCCGTACACTTTCGAGAAGATAAGATGAATCATAGCAGTACATAAAATCTTTTCTAAAAAGGTAAAACAATATCCTCTCACTGTCAAAGAGTATCTTCTGGCTTAAAATTACATAAATATTGACATAATGGAAGGGAATTTGAAGGAGCTTCTAATGTTTGAAAATTTAAACACAATGGAAAATTAAGAAATAACTATGTGAGATAACCTAAGGAGGAAAATCAATCTGAATTGTCAGATACATCCAGGGCCCTCTTGATAGGACAGTGGGCAATTTTTCTTCTTCATGGAGAACAAAGAGTATTTGAAGTTTTTTTTTTCTTTTTAAACAAAGTAAATTTATTTGTACTTTTTTGGATTATTATATGATTTTGTGATGCTATGAAGCTATATATGAACATACCTCTCAAGAACAAATACAACATAATGATTCCGATATGCAGGTAATATGATTTAGAGGTGAAGGGTGTTGTCTCTGGGGCCAAAGACCTTGGGATCAAATTCCAGCTCTGCCCCTTATCACCTGTGTGATTACCAGCAAGCCACTTAACCTCTCTGAGCCTCCCTTTCTTCCTCAGTAAAGAAGGGCACTGTGATGCTCAAATGAGTTCATTTATGTGTAATACTTAATTAGCATTAAGAATCTAATTAGCATTAAGAATCTAATTAGCATTAAGAATTAGCATTAATAAACTGTTATCAGTTACATTATACATAATTGAGAGACAAAGAAAAATGAAGCAAATTGGAATTTTTAAGAAAGATAATTTAGTCACCATGAGAAGTATTTGAGGGCCACTTTGCAGTCCTTCCTTTAGAAATACTTATATTTTAGGACTTTCCTGAAAAATGATCACATATTTCAGTCTATGAGAAATACTACAAATAAGCTCAAATAAAACTAAAGTGCCTGACAATTATTACATATAAAATGTATTAACTGAATATGAAAATGTATTTTGTCAATTGAATACTCAGTAAAATACACAGTTGAATATAAGTTTCTTACTGTTAAGAGAAAGCTTTAAGTATGGCATACATATTGGAGAAAACATACCAAGCATTTGTTACAAAGTGGCTAATGTATTTGGACTGTTTGATTTTATTTTAAACTGAAATAGAGCCCCCAAGTTCCTCAGCTTTGTCATCATACTCAAATCATACAAACATGCACCACTGCCATTAATCAGCACTCTATAACTGAAGATGGATTTCTCAAAATAAATTTTAAAAATATGTCTAGAGAACAGGAAAATATGTAATGTCCTCTATCCTGTGGAAATAAATCACCATTTGCTGCTCTTTTCGTGTGTCCAGCAGTAAATTTCATAGTCAAAAGGTACAGAAGAAAGTAGAGGCCATTCTCTAGTCCCCACCAGTCCTGCACTAAGGGCTCATTCCTTGGGAATGATTCATACGACAACCCCAAAACAACAGACAAAATCTGCTTCTTTTCAATTCCTCCTGACAATGCAGCAATGGAAACAACACAACTCTGGGTGAAACAGAGTATCGTGGATCTGACCACACTTTTGTTTGCTTTGGTGGGCTAGAACAATTAAAATTTTCTATATAATAAACGTAGACATAATGAGAAAAGCCAAGCTCTGTTGTTCTGTTAGCTCATTTGCACAATTCTGGGGCTTTAATCAAACGGACTTAAAATTTCGTAACACAGATAAAAAATGAGTTAGTTAAACTGGGTTACCTTATTTGGCAGCAAAACCTGGTGGATTAATTATCACAATATCTCTTTTGTAAAGTGAAAGGTACATTATAAATTCTTTTAGATCAAAGGAGTTAGACATAGCACAGGTTTTACTTTAAGTGCCAATGTCTCATAAAAGTAGCATCACCTGTATTAATACACACAGGCCCCTTCTGTAGTATGCTCTAATTTATATCATCGTCTTTTGAAAATGATATTTGGAAAGGACAGTTGGCAGCTCTAGTAAGAAATTCATAAGAAATCAACCTTAATTTTCCTACTTGTCAATCTTACAAATGGGAACAATTTAAACCTTTAAAATGAAAGACATTTTAAATCTGTTTACAGTGATTTTTCAAAACTACTGGCAG
The DNA here is from genome assembly GCF_039906515.1 of Pseudorca crassidens. Lineage (NCBI taxonomy): Eukaryota > Metazoa > Chordata > Mammalia > Artiodactyla > Delphinidae > Pseudorca > Pseudorca crassidens. The sequence goes on along the minus strand of NC_090300.1, from coordinate 116,895,025 downwards.
GGTATTTGAGTCAAAATAATACTGAGGAGTTGAATTGAGACAAAATTTTAAAAGAAAACATTTGAAAATCCTAATAAAATTATACATGTAAAATCAATCTATAAATAATAAGTTTTATAGTCCATAATCTTAAAAATATTCAGGATTATGGATTTTGGGGGATAGAAGGTGCCATAAAAGAAATCCAATACAACTTTACTTCTTTTATGAGAATCTTCTCTTTAACAGGTGGTTTACAGGTTCTAGAAGAATTCACTCTCTCAAGGATAGACCATGAGCTGTAATACTATTCCATTATTACAAATCCTGCCTTGCATTTTGTCAAAGGCTGTTCGCTTATTGGTTCTAGTTCTCTCTTCTGGGCAGTAAGATAATGTCTATGCTCTCTTCCACATGAGAAGTCTTGAAAAAAAATTTAGAGCGTTATCTTCTCTACAGTGAAGTTTTTATCTAGGTCAAACATTCCCAGTTCCCTTAATCATTTCTCAAGTTACCAGGTAACAGAAAACTTTCCTGTTTGTACTCATCAAGGTTGTCAATAGTCCTCTAAATATGTGGGATCAGAACAATCTAAATGTTTAATTGTGGTTTATCATTTCCTTTAACAAGTGGAAGTCAGAAGACCTGGGCTCTGGAATAACACCATCATTTGCAGTTGGGGATTAGTTTCTTTTTGTAAAATAGAAATAATTGTCTCTTACTCTTCAAAATATGTCAGCCCTGCCTAGTACAGAATTGTGTTCTGCATCAAATTTAAAATAAATACAATTGATAGTGCTTTGAAAACTGTAAAGAACTAAAAAGTGTGGAGTAAATATATTGTTACTATTTTTCAGCATTCTCTTAAAGATTAATTCAGTCTTCTTATCATAAGTGGCTGAATACTTTTTACTCATAAACTGTTATAACATGTGATATAATAATACCAGTTATGATTTAGCATATACTAAGTCCCAAGCACCATATGGCGCTTGACCTGTAATGTTTTATTTAGCTGACCTTGTGGAGATAGTACAATTACCTCCATTTTCTATATTAGGGAATTCCCAACATGTGCTTATGCAAGATTATATTTATATTCTTATTAAATTTCCCTCATTTGTTTTCGATCACTGTTAACTTGGACCGACGGACTTCAAACATCTTTGCAACTCACTGTTTGTTAAAAATTGAGCAAAATTTCAATAAATCTATATATTTCTGTGTATAGATTATATTTGTATGTACTGATGTATTAGTATATATTATACACTAGTAAAATTAGAAATTTAAAAGGATGATCTAAATTTAAATGAAAATTCTAAAATTTTTTCAATGGAATATCCTGTGTGTCTGTGGATTAAGGGCAAAATGCTTTAAAAGATCCCTACTATTCCTCTATACTGGGTTGGCAAACTAGTATTTTAGGGTTTTTTTTTTTTAGCCTATTTTTGTACAGCCATGAACTCATAATGGCTTTTATATTATTACATGATTGAAAGAAATCAAAGGAAGAATACTATAGCACAAAAGAATACTAGAGCATAAAAACGATATGAAGTTCAAATGTCATTGTCTCTAAAGTTCTATTGGAACACAGTCCCACTCATTTTTTTTCTTTGTGCTTTGTCTATGGTTACTTTCATACTATAACTACAGAGATGAATGCTTGTGACAAAGATTGTATGGTTCACAAAGCTTAAAATATTTACCATCTGGCATTTAAAAGAAAAAGCTTGCAATCCCTGCTGTAGGCCCGTGAAATCTTATTTATATCAAAAGTATAGATACAGTCACTGAAAATACAAACTTGTGTAGTTAGAGAGACTCTAACTGGCCTCAGAGTTTGAGACTTAGGTTATACCCTAGTTCTTGTTAGCCACATGCCCCTCAGAAAGGATCTTCAGTTTCTGGTTCTTTGATTCAGCATTTGTGAAATGATGACATTGCGTTGGATGAGTCCTCTGTGCTCCAAGTTCTTCAGTTTAATACTCCTGAAATGAGCCATGCATATACAAATATACCTAATGTGCATGGACTGCAATAAGAATCGGACATATATGGTTTAAAGAGTCTTTCTAGACTTGATGGGATAACTAACTATAGCAATAATAAAAATAAATCTGAGCACTGATAATACAGTTGGCATCATTTAGTGTAGGGCTAAAAAACACATTTTCAAATTGCTGTGCTTGAAAGAACAGAACATGCAATTCAGGAAAATGAATGCTACAGCATAAAAAAATTATGACCTTCAAGACCATAAAAATGTAAATCCAAATTTAATGAGGAATTAAATACCCTAGAACTTACCATTAAATCAACAATTTGATCTTGATACTATAAAATTTATTTCACCTTTTAGAGAGTCTTAGACAAATATTTCTGAAACCCTCTAGGTTACTATCTGGATTTATTTTACCCATTCAGTTTTGTTTTTACTTGAAAAATAATTAAGACCGAAATAGTTCTATAAGCAAGTACAGTATGAAATATAATATTAAAAGCAAGCTATTTATAAGAGACTTCAAATTTTTTTAATAAATAGGAATAAGTTTCTTGTACTTTTAAATATGCAGGTGTGCTAATTTCAACTTTATGAATTACTTCTCTGGATTTGTTAATGGTGGCAACAAATATTGCAGACTTTCTAGTAAAAGGCATGTAATGGTGATTAAGAAATGTTTCCACATGGAGCAGTTACAGCTTGTAAAAGTATTACAGGAAAAGAATGCCAAATAACAGAGGTAGATTTTCCAGATGCCTAGGAAATCCCCTCTCTGTGAAAAACATTTGGAATCTAAATGAATTCTTTGAGGACAATAGGTTACCAGTTTCTCTCCTGCTTTAGAGTCGTTGTCTGACTAAAGTTTCTTGGTGATAATGAAGGAGCATAACATTCTCAGACATTGAGATTGTGACTCTATTTGTGTGGTGACCTAATTTCAGAAGAAAAAAAAATTAGCATGCAGGTTCTAACAAGCACTGACATATTTAAAAAAAAAAAACAAAAGGAGATGGGTATTTAATGCCAGGTTTGTCCCAGAAAATCTAAGATGTGCAATTGCAACATCTATATGAAGTATCAAAAATGAATCCTAAACATGAGCATATCAATGTGCAAATTAATTTATATCAAAAACAAATATTCTACGGCTTGCTGTTGAACAATTCATTGCTTGCCATTGTAACAGAGAAGAACAAACCTGACTCCATATTGAATCTGTTCCTTTAGCTCTAACCTTTGTGCTCTCTTGCCTGTGCGTAGGTAGTCAGGCTGGCTCTGCATCTTTTGTAAAAGAATGTTGCCTATAGCCTGAAATCTAGAGGATAGTTCATTCTCAAGGCTCTGACCTTTAAAGGTATAACATTTTTCCATTCATATAAAGATAAAAAGTTGCAGAACAGAGAATAACATTTGTTTTCTTGAAGGTTTATAGGAACATCGTGAGGGGACCTGGTTGAAAGCAGCAAGAAGGAAGGATTCCAGCACCAATGAGGAGAAGAGACAGCTGATACAATCTCTGACTTCTGAGTGAAAGCTCTTCCAGTAGAATACTTATATACAAGGGTGCACCTTTACTGCTTTTCCACTTCTATATCCTTAGCCTCTAGAAGCATGACTGGAAACAGGCACTCAGTAAACAGTTATTGAATAAGCAAGGGGTGCGATGGTGTTGCTACAGCAGTAGACTGGAAAACCTACGCTATGTCAGTGTTTTGAAAACGGCCAAATTTGCCTTATTGGCTTAAGTGATCTTTCCTGTTAACAAAGATCCTGCTTGAGTTAATTAATTCTTAAATAATTTTTGAATATCAATCCTTTGCAAGGTGCTTTTCTAGGCACTGGAGATAAAGCAATGAATCAAACATACTCTCTGATTTCATGGATCATACTCAAGTGGGAGAAGTCAAGACATAAATAAAAAATAAAATATCAATGTAAACAGTGGACTTGTTAATCAACTGTAACCAATGTACCGCCTGGTGCTGGATATTAATAGTAGGGAGGCTGTGCATATATGAGGGCAGGGGGTACATGGGAACTCTCTGTAATTTCCATTCAATTTTGCTATGAATCAAGAACTGCTTTAAAAAATAAAGTCTATTAAAAAATGTATTGTTAGGTTAGATGGTGATTGGTGCACTGGAGAAAAAGTAAAGAGGACGAGAAGGATAGGAAGTAATAGGAGATATTCAAAAGATACATTATGATCACAAAAATTACCTGAACGTTTTTATATACCTTTCCTTTCTATTTTGTTATTATTATTTTCCTGCTTTTTTTCCTCCTAACCTATAAAATGTCTTTGATTTGACACATACATTAGCTAAATTGATAGGACATATCCTTATTAATTATCAAGCCTAAAATGCCTGCCCATCACACAGTCCTTATGGATCTACAAGGTCCCACATGATCTGTATCCCACTGGCCTCCACTCCAGCCTCCCCTACTTCCTCCAACTCCACCCACCCACACTGTCCTCTGGACTGCTCTCCAACACACCAAACCCTCCTACACCTCAGCATTTGCCCTTGGTGTTTCTTTTCTTTTTTTTTTTGCGGTACGCGGGCCTCTCACTGTTGTGGCCTCTCCAGTTGCAGAGCACAGGCTCCAGGCACGCAGGCTCAGCGGCCATGGCTCATGGGCCCAGCCGCTCCGCGGCATGTGGGATCTTCCCGGACCGGGGCACGAACCCGTGTCCCCTGCATCGGCAGGCGGACTCTCAACCACTGAGCCAGAAGGGAAGCCCCCCTTGGTGTTTCTTATGCCTGGGATGTTTTAGTTACATTTAAACACCTAGAATCTGGAAGTAACTCTCTGGGTTGAATCCTAGTTCCATTACTATTAGCCTATGACCTTGGCCAAGTTGCTATTCCTCTCCATCCCTCAGTTTCTTCATCCTTAAAATGGAGTTATTACCTTGCTCACAAGTGGATTGTAAGAAGTAAATGTGTTAATGGATGTAAAGCATGTAAACGGTGCCTGGCACATGGTAAGCTTTGTATAAGTGTTTCCAGATTGGCACACAACTCTCATTCTTCTGCCTTCTTCAGGTCTTCACACAGAGAGGCCTACTGTGACTTTATCATTTAATATTACAACCTCCTATGCCAGCCCCGTCCCTATTTCCATTTTCAATGGGTTGCATAGGATCTATCGCCACCTAACTTACTATCTGTTTCTTCTTATTTAGTTTAACTATCTTCTACAACTAAAATATTAGATCCATGAAGGTAAGACTTTTTTCTGGGTGACTGTTGCATCCCAACACAGTGCCTGTGTCACTAGTTGATGCTCAATAAATCTGTGTTTAACAACGGGATGAATATATGTATGAATGAGTCTACTCAGCAGAGAAGATCTGAAAATGTTCACAGATATCTTTGATTCATCTATCTTTGACCCAAAGATATACTGGGAAACACTAGTATGTTACTAGTTTGTGGCACCCGAATGTTTGTTTCAAATTTAAAACAAATCTTTTATTCACTTATTTTCTGCTACATTAAAAAAAAAGTGAAGCTGACTGTTTTCTCCTCTGTCTTACTAAAGTTTCTGGATCTGCTTTTATAAATTAAAAGTTAAAGAAACCATTACAGAGGTATCACAATTTAAAAGGTATTTAGTTAGATATCATTAACACCAATTCTCTAAGTATATTATTTTTATAATAATCTTCTATGTTTGTACAGCATATCACAGAAACAAATATTTACTCAAGAAAATCAGACCAGGGAATGACAGTATCATATTGATTCAGAAATGATCTAGGAATGGCTTTCTCATAACCCTAATCTACTTCATCAAAATGTACACAGAAATATTTATTTAAACAAATTAAATACAAGCTAAATCATATGCTTACATAGCCTCATGATATGCTGAAATATTTATTGCAACTTATCCTGCAATTATAAAATAATGAAGAGAAGTTATCACAGAGAAAATAAAAGAAAACTTTATAATTATTTTAAAGGCTTTAATACAATCAAGCAACATTTTAAAAGTTTCTTTTCATCCTATTTAAAAAATTATTTGAACAAATAGTTTATAAATTATAAGGAAATACTAAGGTATGATGATAAAACAATAAAAACTATAATAAAAATTTCATTGTATACTGCATGTATAAAAGTCAAAATAAATTGTAATTATTGTTTTCAATATTTTATAATTTAAAATTTGTTGAATTTCTAAAACAGAAACATTAATTTGAAAAGATACATGCACCCCAATGTTAATAGCTGCACTATTTACAATAGCCAGGGCATGGAAGCAGCCTAAATGTCCGCTGATATATATATATATATATATATATATATATATATATATATATAACGGAGTATTATTCAGCCCTAAAAAAGAATTTTGCCATTTGCAGTAACATGGATGAACTTGGAGAGCATTATGCTAAGTGAAACAAGTCAGACAAAGACAATTACTCTATATCACTTATATGTGAAATCTAAAAATTACAACCAACTAATGAATGTAACAAAAAAAGAAGCAGACTTCATAGATCTAGAGAACAAACTAGTGGTTACCAGTGGGGAGAGAGGAGGGGGTAGGGGCAATATAGGGGTAGGGATGTATGAGGTATGAGCTATTAGGTATAAAATAAGCTACAAGGATATATACAACATGGGGAATATAGCCAATATTTTATAATAACTATAAATAGAGTATAATCTTTAAAAATTGTGAATCACTATATCATACACTTATAATATTGTACAGTAACTATACTTCAATTAAATATAAAATAAATTCATTGAATTTCTAATCTTATCTAATTTAAAATGCCAGTAAATGCTTGATGTTATTTATTATTTGTTGATTCTGAATTTTAATTAAGTAATCAAACCAACATACCAGCAGATTTACTTGGTGGCACAGTGGTTAAGACTCCGCACTCCCAATGCAGGGGGCCCAGGTTTGATCCCTGGTCAGGAAACTAGATCCCACATGCATACCACAACTAAGAGTTCACATGCCACAACTAAGGAGCCTGCATGGTGCAACTAAGGAGCCTGCCTGCTGCAACTAAGACCCAGAGCAACCAAATAAATAAATGCATAAATTTAAAAAAAAAAAAAGAAATTCAGGCATGAATTATACAAGTGACTATATTTTCAAGATTGCATTTAATTTTCTTTTATCTCTGTCAAACAGAACCAGTCATATTTTCCAAATAGATTTACTTTACTCTCAAGAACGGGTCTCAGGAAATTGCCAACTTCGCTCCTGAAACTGCCTATTTGCTTACTATCATATCACCTTACCTCACACAGTATGATCACTTTGCACAACACATTTGCCCATTTCTAACATTTCTTGCCAGAAAATGGTTTCACCTACCCGAGTTGGAGACAACTGTATAGTTCCAAGGTGTACTTTAGCTTTCAGTTTTATATAATTGAATAAACATGCTGAGACCTTTGGTGGATGAAGTGTTAAGGCAAGTGTTGTGTGAATACAAAATTTAAAACCAGTCTGTCTTTGCTCCAAGGGAACCTGCTCTCCTACTCTGTTGTGTTAAATATCAACTTCACATGAAATGCTATTAACCAGAATAGTCTAGATTAGTTTTCTCCCTGTAAGTGATGATGATAATACCTATGTCGAACTACAAATGACATGATTCATGTAAAGTTCTTGGCTCTTGGTATTCAACAAATAACAGTCATTGCTAATGATCTACCAGAGAAACAAAAAATGTACTAGTCAAGATTAAATATTTCAGAAGTCTACAAAATAATGAGACAAATTTAAATAAATATTTTATCTTAAGCTATTTATATTGGGAGGCAGTAAATAATTTCAATAATGTTGTCATTTTTTACATAATTTGAACAGCTACTCTTTTGGGATTATCTCCTTAGTCAGAATGTGTTACAAAAAAAAAAATCAGTATCGTCTCTATAAGCACATATTAATTTTGCCCACAAATGGTGTTATCCTGGTTAACTCTTCATTTACAATCCATAACACTGAAAGTTTCTCAGATTTTGGCAAAAATTATGTTCACCATCAGGAAGAAAATTACTAAGGTCACAAGTAATTTTCATGTCACTAAATTTGCTGTTTTATTTTCAGTCCTTGGATCGTTTCCTCCCCTTGATTTGTTGTCTTGACTCGGATGCCAGGACATTTGTCTCTCCTGGTTTTCTCCCTACATCTCTGTTCTTTTTCATTCTCATTTGCTGCTGGTACCTTCTCAACTTCTAAACATCTCTTGGACCTCTTCTTTTTTCTATCTCTATACTCACTAGCTTGATGATTTCCTCTGGTCTCATGAATTTAAATGCCAAATAAATGTTCTCTAATGTTCTCACATTTATAGTATTTCTATTCACACTTCTCATCTGAGTTCCACACTCTGGTATGCAACTATTAACTTGACATATCCATTTGTACATCTGATAATCATCTCAGTCTCTGCTTAGTCAGCCTTTCTCTTATCAATAAAAGGCAACTCTATTCTTCATGTTGTTCAGGCCCCAAATTTTGAAATTAACCTTGACTCATCTCTTTCTCTCATCCTATATACAACCCTCCAATCCAACGGCAAATATTATTGATTATATCTTCAAAATGTGTCCAGACTCTCAACACTTCTCGCTCTTTCTACTGTTACCACCAGATCTGCGTCAACATCTCACAGCTGGTTTATTGTAAGAGCCTCCTGACTGTTTTCTCAGCTTCCATCGACCTTCCATCTCTTCTCAATACAGCAAAGAGTGATCATGTTTCCCTGTGAGTCAGCTCATAACATGCTTCTCTGAACCAAGTGTGTTTCATCATAAGTAAAAACCAAGGCCCTACCTGATCTTCTCATCCTTTTTTCATCTTTGACTTTGTGTGCCCTTTTCTCCCCCTCACTTATTCTTCTCCAGCCACACTAGCCAGCTTGCTCTACCACAAACACTTCACAAACACACCTGTGTGCCACAGGGTCTTTGCACTTGCTGTTGAACACATGGCTCTCTCCCTCCCCATCTGCACACAGTCGGCCAGTTGTCCTCTCTCCTCGTCATCCTAAATGGAATGACAACCTAATCCCATCCTCCCTGTGCGCACCTCCTATTTCTCTTCCCTGCTTTATCTTTCCCTTAGCACTTGTCAACATCTGACATGCTATATATGTTACATTTTTACTTCTGTATTGTCCGTATTCTCCTACTAAAATATTAAGCTCTGTGAGAACCAAGAAGTCTGTGTGTTCATTGCCACATCCCCAAACCACGTCAGCGCCCAACCCCTAAAAGGCACTCAAAAAATTTGTTAAAGAAGTAAATAAATACACAAAAGTTTATAACTCATGTAGTTATTTAAAGAAGATATCTTGATTCCCATTTTGTGTGTTTACCACTCCAGCTTCTCTAGGTCTGGAATGATTCTTGTTTTTGGCTGACCTTGAATTCCACTCCAGTGATTTGGATCTTATATTTTAAGGACAGGCCCAGCTAATTCCAACACTACATATTCTTGCTTCTAGATTCCCTGCATCGTGGTTGCTCACCCTCGGCAGGTGGGATGACCTGTTTGCTCTGCTGGCCTTGTCAGAAGGCACTGGCTGTTCCACCAACCAGTGTCTTTCCCTTGAGTTTCTCAACACCAATTTATGCCAGTCTGGCTGGACTTTTCCCCACCGCATTAACGGGTTTGTCTCTGTTGCATCTAGATGCACCCCAAAAGAAAGTATCTGCCTCACCCCAAAAGACATGTCTGATCCCATTTCTCTCCCCTTTCCTGACTGCTTCGTACTGTTGCAATCTTCCCTATCTATCCTGCAAGAAACAAGTATGCAGAGTGCCTGACTCCTGCTTTGGGATCTTTCGCGTTTTCAGGTCACTTCAGGTGAACTGGGATCTTGGCCTGAGTGAGGGGAGAGAGAACTTTTGGAGCTCAAAATTTTATGTTATCAGGAAAAGGGAAATGTGAGACCTCTGGGTTCAAGTGTTTGTGACTATGGGTTGCAGACCATTCTAAGAGTCTGATTGATCCCTTGAGTGGGCACCTCATGATGGCTTGTCTTGGCTCTCCTCATCCTAGGAGAGACAGAAAATAATTACCCCTCTTAGGATGTTAAGAAGAAAACTTCACATGGGAATGTACCTTTGTACCACTTTTATTACTTTGTACCTCCCATTTCTTAGAAGCTAGGAAAGCAATATATATATTTTTCTTTTTAAAGACCAGATCTTGGGCTTCCCTGGTGGCACAGTGGTTGAGGGTCCGCCTGCCGATGCAGGGGACACGGGTTCGTGCCCCGGTCTGGGAAGATCCCACATGCCGCAGAGCAGCTGGGCCCGTGAGCCAAGGCCGCTGAGCCTGAGTGTCCGGAGCCTGTGCTCCGCAGCGGGAGAGGCCACAGCAGTGAGAGGTCCGCGTACAGCAAAAAAAAAAAAAAAAAAAAAAGACCGGATCTTGTGAGAAAAATGTAGACATAAATATATAAATAATTTTCATGAAATCCGTAAAGTGTTATTGAACTGTGTAGAGGAAGTGCACTGAAGTTTGGCAGGGAAAGAAAAGAACATAAGCAAACTCAGGGAGGCTGGCTAAAACCTGTTCTTCTGGGTGAATTCTAGAGTTCAACATGGCTGATATAGAGTCACTAAGGGGATGTGATTAGAGAGAACACAAAAGAGCCAGGCAGATGTGATGAGGCAATTCATAGATAGAGAAGCCAGAAGGGCTCCCAGTATTTTATGGAATGCACAAATTCCTTAGTAATTATGTAAATACAAGAAAAAAATCACTACACAATATCATAATGCACTCATTCAATTAACAACATTTGAAAATGGGTAAGTCCAAGTGTAAGTGAGGGCCTGGAAAACCCAGAACCCTCATGAATTCCTCAATCATAGAACTGTGTGGAAATAAATCTAGCTGTACTCAATGAATTAGGTATGCACGTCGCATGTCACTGGAATGGAATCTCTGTAGAAGTGTTTTTGCTACTCAGGCTCAGGAAATGACTTCTTTGAAGACGCCAAAAATTGGTTGGATATGGGAGCTACGTCTAGAACATAATAAAACTCATGTCTATGCATTACCAAAACTGCTTCTGGGAATCGTTTAGATTTATTTGGACAGGCAACTGGGTTTTGGCTTCTTGTCTCAGTTCCATCTGACATCATACTTTGCTATCACATTCGTTTAACATCTCAGCAGTTCTTATCTTATTTTCTCCATTCACTTATTACCTAATCATTCTCTATGTCTTATTGTCTCACTGTAGCCTTTACTCCAACCATCACACTTATACTAAACTTTAAGCTCACTTATTTTTAATATTTTATTTCATGTACTTATACATTACAATTATGATTAATATTTTCATTGCAGTAATTCTTTGTTTTCATAAGTCAATTGGAAGAATAACATACAATTCCCACTTTATCATATTAGAGGCTTCTTTTATTATTTCTACTCATCTGAATTGTAGTTTAGTATGTTAATTTTGATTCAGTCAGCACAATGATTTGGTGGAACATTTTCTTCAGGAAAAATTTGCCTAAAGTAGGTGAGTTGGGGACAAATACTTATTAGATGTTGGGCAGGGGGAATGAAAAAAGGAGGGCATTCCAATTGATGGGAGATTCAAAGGCATGCAAATAAGCAGCATGGAAGAATGGAAAGTTGGCTGGGTTTAACTAGAGGGGTGAGTCAGTCTGTAGTGGAAAAAGATAAAATTAGAGAGGTACAAAAGTGCCAGTTGACAGCAGACCTTGAATTATAGGCCAAGAGTTTAGACTTGATATAGTAGGAGTAGTTGATTCTTGAGCAGGAAGGTGATGTGATAAAAATGGCATTTGCAAAGATTATTTTAGCAATTTACAAAGGAATAATTGTAGCAAAAGGAGACTGGAATTAGGATCACCAGGAAAGAAGTGATTGTAACCCATGTGTGAATAGAATAGGCCTGAGGTTATAGAAAAAGGGAGAAAATGATGACTACCTCAGACACTATAAAGGAAGAGGTTTCAAAGGTTGGTTCCTGAATCACCAATTTCAGAATCACCTGGCATGTTTGTTAAAAATTCATATTCCTGTTCTACACGCCAAAACTCTTTAATGTGATTCTTCAGGGTGAGGATGGGAATGAGCATTTAAACACATTTTCTATGTAATTATTTTTCCACATGAAAGCTTGAGAACTTCTGCTCTAAAGGAAGCATGAAAAGAACATGGTGACTACACTTGAGAATGAAGAAGGAAGAAAAGAGTACAATGATTACATGGCAGCCAGTCTAAGGCTTAGGAAAAATGACAGAGCAATTAATAGAGAAGTTTTTAATAGATTTTATTTTTTAAAGGAGTTTCAGCTTCAGAGCAAAATTGAGCAGAAGGTACAGAAAGTTCCCACATACCTTCTGCCTCTCCCCAGATCAGCATCCCCCACATTTGTGGCAGTGGATGAACTGCCACAGTGGATGAACCTACATTGACAAGTCTTTACTCTCCGAAGTCCATAGGTTGTGTTAGGGTTCACTCTTGGTGTTGTATAGTCTATGGGTTTGGAAACATTTATAATGACATGTATCCACCATTATAATATCATACAGAGTAGTTTCAATGCCCTAAAAATCCTGTGCTCTGCTTATTCATTCCTTCTTCCTCCTAAATTCCTAGCAACCCCTAATCTCCCTAGTTTTGCCTTCTCTACAATGTCATTTAGTTGGAATCACACAGTATGGAGCCTTGGCTTCTCAGCCTCAGATTGGCTTCTTCCACTTAGCAATATGCATTTAAGGTTCATCCATGGAGAATATTGCACTATTGATGACATCTGAAACTACTGCATGTGGATGCTGCTTTATACAAAAATACAAGGTTCAAGACATAGGTGTCCCCAAGTCTAAGTGGTGGAAAGAAAAAAATTAAGCAGAAAATGAAGACTAGCAAACAAACATGTAGAAAAGTATCTATGGCTGCCCTCTGAGCAAACCTAGGAAGGAAAACTATTTAAAATAATTAAAACCGAGAGGAGGAATTTGTTAGGTGTGACCTTTCTAAGAGTCTTGGGTTTTATGTCACAGGACATAGTTTTCCTAAACTAGACTTGGATAGGGATAACTTCGTGTGCTTATAAAAAGCTCAGGGCTTCTCTGGTGGCGCAGTGGTTGAGAGTCCGCCTGCCGACGCAGGGTACACGGGTTCGTGCCCGGGTCCGCGAAGATCCCACATGCCGCGGAGCGGCTGGGCCCGTGAGCCATGGTCGCTGAGCCTGCGTGTCCGGAGCCTGTGCTCCGCAACTGGAGAGGCCCCAACAGTGAGAGGCCCGCGTACCGCAAAAAAACAAAAAACAAAAAACCGACTCAGATTCCCAGGTCCCAATCCAGAACTGAGTCAGAGTATCTAGGAGACAAGTGCAGAAACTGGTATTTGCCAAGTTTCTCAGGTGATTTTTATGACTGCCTAGAGGCTGATTATTTCTTAATGAGATTCATAATTCCCAAAACGGTCCACAGAGGGATGGTGGTATATGTTGAAATAATACAGATGTAAAATATAGACGTGTCTCCAGGCATAGCTAACTGACATTACATAAGGTGTGGACAGCTGTACTTTTCTAGATTAAAATAGAGCAGTAGTTCCCAGACTGAGGTGATTTTGTCCCCCAGGGGACATGTGGTAACATCTGGAGACAATTTTGATGGTTACAAATTGGAGTGGGGGGAATGTTAACTTGCATCTAGTGGGTGCAGAGCAGTGATACTGCCAAACATTCTACAGTACAAAGGACAGCCCTCCCCCTCCCCACAACTAAGAATTATTGGCCCAACATGTCGACAGTGCCAAGACTGAGAAACTAAGATAAAGAGAAATAACAATTAAATGCAATATATGAATCTAGTTTGAATTATAATTTAAAATTAAAAATAACAGCAGCGGCAGCTATAAAAGACATTCTCAGGAGACTTGTGGGAAATTTGTGCATGGTCTAGCCAGTGTATAATATAGAATTATTGTTTTCTTTCTAAGGAATGATGTTATTATGGTTACAAAAATGAATGCTTTCATTTAAGACATGCATGCTGAAGTACGCAATCCAGTTTCAAATGATAGAGGGAGTCAAGAAAACTGTGTACACACACATATCCATATATATCTCTAGAGAGAAAGAACATAAATGTGATAAAACATTAACAGTTTTAAATATAGGAAGAGGTATACAAATGTTCATTTATCATTCTATCAATTTTGGGGTTTGTTTAAAATTTGGTCACCACAAGGTTGTGGAAAGTGTGGGAACAGAGGTTTAGGCAGTTGACATGCGACTCAGTGAAGAATCTGACAACTTTGGCCAATCTTCTTTGATTTCACTTCTCTTCCCTCTTCCTTTTATCTAGATGCCTTTTGCTCTCTGGGGGCAAAAGATTCCAGACTGCCTCACTAGAAGGAAGTCTTTCACTTCCACTGCTGGGTCTAATTACCTGTTCGGTACCTGTGAATGAGAAACTACCCAGTGGCTTTCAAAAGCTGTCCCTTCAGGCACACAAAATAGGGAAAGAGATAAAGACCCGTACTGTTTGGTTTTCCCTCATACTATCTAGACCCGACCACAGCCACTTTCTAATGATATGATAACTCGAGGGACTAAATTCCTGCGCGGTGAAGCTGCAATCTCTCCTCTGTTCTCCTTACCGTGCCAAACATTCCAAGGCAAGCAACAATTCTGCTGAAGCAGATCTTTCAGCTTTGAACAGTTTATAAACTTCTGCCACTTTTATTAAAGATACTGTTGCTTTTTTACCCTTGCTAAATACTCAAATATACTTTCTCAGCGTTTCATAGTGCCTTGCATACTGGAGTACCCTGCAGATATTTCATGGTTTAATATGGTATTTTCTACAACTGGTTAACATATTCAAATAGTACTGAGAGGTTAAGATGGAGGGAATTCATATGGGATTAGGTCAAGAATAATTTCTGAGAAGAGTGTAAGTAAAATCAGTTTCATATACACCGAGTCCTAGATAAACAGATGCAGTGATGTTGATTCATTGAACTTAATTTCTTGCCTTTGATGTAAACGGCTGTATACTGGTTACTATTTATATTCATAGAGAAGTACTCGTTATCTGATTTTTGAGTTAAATTATTACAATAAAATACAGTTCTACAGAACAGGGCTGGTAGTAGCTTAACAAAAGTGGCTTCTGATGATGACCAAATTTTAGATATGTTATACTTTTCAGATCAGAATTAAGGATGTTCTAGGTGCTGTTTTCTCATACTTTAAATGTTTTAGAGGTCTGAAACGCTAGTGGAATGAAAAGAAGTATGTTGAGATTGATTGTTAATTCTGCAATTATGATGATGTGGAATATATGTCTTAAACAGGCAGGTTGAATCATGGCTTTATTTTTATGACTTTTTATCAGAATCTGACTTCAGTAACTCTTTAAAAAAGTCATATTTTTAAAAATGTCTGCTACTATCTATAAAATAGATAACTAATGAGGACCTACTGTATAGCTCAGGGAACTCTACTCAATACTCTGTAATGGCTTATATGGAAAAAGAATCTAAAAAAGAGTGGATATATGTATAACTGATTCACTTTGCTGTACACCTGAAACTAGCACAACATTGTAAATCAACTATATTCCAATAAAAGTTTAAAAAATAAAAATAAAAATGTCTGAACACATATGCCTAGTACAGGAGTCTAAGTGAATATGTAGCATCTAAGTGAATACTTGTAGGCTTCAATTTTTTTCTGTGTAGAGATCAAACTACTTCTCAGAAGTTTTTCAAAGTTAGCATCAACTTTCTAACTGAAGCTTGACTCTTCCAATAAAATTTCCTACATTAAAAAAGTTCCACTGTGAATCCCTATTTCCTTAGGAGAGCTTCATAAATATGTTCTTAGATCACTTAGGCATATCATTTTTTAAATTAATCATTTTGCAAAATGATACATATTTTAGAATCTAATGCATATGTATCACACTAATGATTATTTTGAATAATTATTCAGAGAAAAGAGTTGAGTTATACTTTAGATTTCAAATTGAAATAATTTTCTAAGGTATACATTATTTGATGCTGTGATAATTATGACAATTTAAACTGTAGACAATCAAAATATTAAATTTAATTTAACTTTCTCTTGGGTTTACAATATGGTGACATGTAAAAAAAATTGGCACAAAATAGTATGTAGCTTTTTAAATAGCAAAAGTGTATATAGATAGATTTTAATGGTATTTATATCCAGGGATTGATAATACAGAGGGGATGAGGAAAGGTGGTAATTTTTCCCTTGTGTTTAGTTTTATTTTCTAAATATTTTAGTAACATTCATAAAATGGTAATATGTGTTCGTACGTCTTTAAAAGCTATTGAACACTTATGCTGCTTTATATTAGGATTCTAAACTTCTCTAAAATGTCAGCATATTTGTTGGATTGAAAATATTTCTGATGACGGTCAAGGTCGAGTATTAGCTTGCATGCAGCACAGCCAAAATTATCCTCTCAAGGAAATGCACTAAATAATGACGACATGATAGAGAAATAAATCCCTCTTTGTCACTAAGTTAATTAAGGGATTTAACAAAAGTGATATCTGACCTGTCAAATAATTTTTATATGTTCAACTATAGACAATAAATGGAAACACAGTGTTATGGGCAAAAACATCTTAGAACTCTTATAGAGGAGATAGGATCCGAGAATACCTGGAAAACAGGTGAGCTGATGGTAAACCACCACAAGCAGGGGCAGAACAACTGCTTTAAAGTCTTGCCAAAGTGTAACAACAAATGGAGCATATAACATTCAAATGTCAAGGAAAAAAAGTAGCTGGCCCACTCACCTGAGCACACCAATCATAAATAAAGAGGTTTATTTTGAACAAAGGTACCCAATGAAGCACAGACCTTAAAACCAAATGTAGTATACTGTGAATAGGAGTTAAGATGCTGTACATGGGGGAGCATACACATGGGCTCAGGTGGGATGGAACGCAGACTCTGTTAGTTTTGTTACGTTGAAATACACATAGATAATAACACAAATATCAGAAATATCTTGATTACGGCCAAGTTGACAAGAAATGGTGTTAATATTAAAATACAAGCATTTATTTGCACCTCTTACATGTGAGATATTATTCTATGGTTACAAGCAGAAATGAGGTAATGTTTCCCTTTCAAACATTCAGTCTTTTGGGTAGCTGGGCATACAGGAAACACACCGGTGGAAAAAGTTTCATAATATAGGTGTGTAGAAAGTTATTTGGAGGCAGAGGACTGAGAAACTAATTCTAACTGACATATGCAAAAGGCATCCCATTGGATGTCATGTTTGTGCTGGACGTCGAATTATAAACAGTTCTCTCTCTCCAAAGACAACTCTCACAGGCAGGCATTTGGCTGATACCGTATGATACATTTCTCAGCAAAAGTTAACAGTCAATCATGCATTTTATGTTTTTGAGTGGAAAAAGAGACAAATACTTTAGAAACTTCATATGCATATGGCAGAACTAATGTTTATATGCTTTCTCCCATTTCCAAAGGGACAAAACAAACACAGGAAACTTACAATCAAAATTTCAAGTTTCTTCTCCAAAACAGGCCTGGTTACGGCTGAGTAACAACTCAATTTAAAACCCAAAATTTAATTAGAAAAATTATATCAGTAGAGTCTAAATATTAGCATGCTACTGCTTTAATAACATCCAAACAACATATAGTAGTTGGCTAACAATCTATTCCAATCTTTGTTTCTGTCTTGTCTTGATTTCTTAGGGTTTCTGATTCTGACTATACTTGAGATGATAACTCTGAAAAATCTTTGCAAAAGAAAGTAAAATGACTGTGATATTTTAGCATAAGCATTCATGAATTACCTATTTATTTCATTCATGACCTAGGCCTAATAAAAGTAATAGAATCAAAGAGGGGTAAGAAGCCTATGAAGAGAAACTGGAAGTAAATGCTTGCTCATACTCATGAGGATATTAAGACCCAGAGAGAATTTAAATGACTTGCTCACCAGACATAACATTAGCTAAGTGTTCACTGGGGTTCAGCACTTCAATAATAGTTGGAAAACTAAATATCCACTTTCAACAATGGATAGTCAACTAGTAAGAAAGTCAAAAAGGAAGTAGAAGACGTGAATAACACTATAAACCAAATGGATCTAATGGACATCTATAGAACATTTCAGTCAACAACAGCAGAATATATATTCTTCCCAAGTGTACATGGAACAGTCTCTAGGTTAGACCATATGCTAAGCCATAAAACCAACCTCATTAAACTTAAAAAAATATAGAAATAATATAAGGTATGTTCTCTAATCATAGTTGAGTGACATTAGAAAACAATAACAGAAAAAATTTTGGGAAACTCACAAATATGTGGAAATTATACAACATACTCTTAAATAACCAATAGGTCAAAGAAGAAATCACAAGGGAAATTAGGAAATACTTTGAGAGTAATAAAAGTGAAGAAACAACATATAAAATGTTATGAGATACAGCTAAAGCAATGCTCAAAGGGAAATTTATAATTATAAAGTCCTATATAAAAAAGAAGAAATCTCAGATTAATGACTTAAAATTCCACATAAGACACTGGGAAAAGAAGAGTAAAGTAAATCTAAAGCAAGCAGAAAGAAGGAAATAATAAAGAGTAAAGTGGAAAGTAGAAAATAGAGAAAATAAATGAAACCAAAGATGATTCTTCAAAAAGATCAGTGTAACTGACAGACCTTTAGCTCTATTGTCCAGAGAGAGAGAGCGAGCGAGAGAGAGAGAGAGAGAGAGAGAGAGAGAAAGAGAGAGAGAGAGAAGACTTCAAGTACTAGAATCAGATATATAAGGTGACGGTGCTACCAAACTTACTAAAATAAAAAGCATTACAAAGGAATACTCTGAATAATTATACACCAATATATTAAATAACTTAGATGAAAGGGACAGATTCCTAAAAAGACATACTACTGAAATTGACTCAAGAAGAAATAGACAATTGCACAGATCTATAAAAAGGAAAGAGATTGAATTATCGATTAAATTTTTTCCAAAGAAAAGGCCAAGCCCAGATGGCTCCATTGGTGAATTCTTCCATACATTTAAAGAAAAATTAATACTAGTTCTTCAAAAAGTCTTATGAAAAACAGAAGAGGAAAACTTCCCAACTCATTCCATGAGGTCAATAAAACCCTGATGCCCAAAGACATCACAACAAAAGACATCACAACAAAGAAAACCACAGATAAATATCTCTAGTGAAAGTGATGTAAAAATCTTCAACAAAATACTAGCAAACTAAATTCAGCAACATATTAAAAAAAAAAAAACTGCACCATGACCAAATAGGATTTATCCCAGTAATGCAAGGTTGGTTTAGCATCCAAAAAACAAATAATGTAATACAACATATCAATAAAACAAAAAACAAAAACCATATGATCACCTCTATAGACACAGAAAAAATACTTAAAAATATTCAACACCCTTTCATGATTAAAAAATAAAACAAATTTAAAAAAATATAGAAAGGTACTTCCTCAACCTGATGATGGACATCCACAAAAAAAACATAACTACTATCATAATTAATGGTGAAAGGCTGGATACATTCCCCCTAAGATCAGGAACAACAGAAGGATGTCTGCTCTCTCCACTTCTTTTCAACAGTGCGCTGAAAGTTCCAGCCAGGACATTTAGGAAAGAAAAAAAAAAAAAAAAAAAGGATATCCAGATTGAAAAGGAAGAAATAAAACTATCATATTCACAGCTGATATGATTTTGTATATATAAAATACTAAACAATCCATTAAAAAATGTATAGAACTAAATGAGTTTAGTAAGGCTGCACAGTACAAAAACAATATACAAAATCAATTATATTTCTAACAACTGCAATGAACAATCAAAAATAAAATTAAGAAAATAATTACATTTATGTCAAAAAATTTAGAAATACATTTAACAAAAGGAGGGCAAACGTACACTCTGAAAAGTACAGAACATTGTTAAATGGAAGATTTAAATAAATGGGAAAGCATCACATGGATTGGAAGATCTCATAGTTTTAAGGAGGTAATACTCCCCGAATTGATCTACAGATTGAGTGCATCTCTATGAGAATCTCAACTGGCTTCATTGTAAAAATCAACAAGCTAATTAAAAAATTTATATGGATTAAAAGGAACTGAGAATAGCCAAAATAATCTTATAAAAGAACAAATTTGGAAGCTTTCTAATTCCCAGTATTAAACTGTACTCCAAAGCAACAGTAATCAAGACAATATAGTACTGACATAAGGTAGATTGATGAATAGAATTGAAACTTCAAAAATAAATTTGTGTCTCTATGGCCAACTGATTTTCAATAAAGTACCAAGACCATGCAACAGGGAAAGAATAGTCTTCAACAAGCGGTGCTGAGAGAACTGTATATTCACACGCAAAGGAATTAAATTGGCCTGTTACCTCACACTATATACAAAAATTAACTCAAAATAAAGCAAAGACCTAAATGTAAGATCTAAAATATACAACTCAGAAGAAACATAGGGGTGAATCCGCATGACCTTGGATTTTACCATGGATTCCTAGATATGACACCAAAATTATGAGCAACAACAACAACAGACAGATAAATAGGACTTCATCAAAATTGAAACCCTTTGTGCTTCAGAGGACACTAGCAAGAAAGTGAAAGTGCAGCCCAGAGAATGGGAGAAAATATTTGCAAGTCATATATCTACTCAGGGACTCATACTTAAAACATATATCTCTTAGAACTCAATAATGAGACAAATACATGGGTAAGGGATCTGAATAGTTTTCCAAAGAGGATACATGAATGGTCAATAAACACATGAAAAAATGTTCAGCATAGTCATCAAAAAACTGCAAATTAAAACCAAATGTGATACCAATTCATACGCACCAGGATGGCTATAATTATAAATACAGACAATAATTAATGTTGGTATGAATATGGAAAAATCAGATGCCACGTGCTTTGCTAGTGGGAATGTGAAATGGCATAGTCACTTTGGAAAACACTCTGGAAGTTTCTCCAAATATTAAACATAGGGTTTTATTTGACACAGCATATTGACCCCGAAGAGAAATGAAACCATATGTCCACACAAAACCTTATACACAAATGTTCATTGTAACTTTATTCCCAATTGACAAAAGGTGGTATGTTTATTAATTGATGAATGGATATACAAAATCTGGTATATCCATACAATGGAATGTTATTTGGCCACTGAAAGGAACAAAGTGTGGATGCATGCTACAACATGGATGAACCTTGAAAACATTATGCTAAGTGAAATAGGCTAGTCACAAAATTGCCAGATATTATATGATTACACGTATTTGAAATACCAAGAATAGGTTATTCTACAGAGACAGAAAGTAGATTAGTGATTGTTTAGGGCTGCTGAGATTGGAGGATAGACAGGTAATAGCTAAAGAGTACAGCATTTTTTTGCAGTGGTGAAAATAAATGGGATTGCTAAGTTATGTGGGAAATGCTTAAAATTGACTGTGGTGAAAGCTGCTCATGAGTATTCTAAAAAGCACTGAACTGTACACTTCAGATGGGTGAATTGCAAGGCATGTGTACTGTATCTCAAAAATCTCTTAAGGAAACGAGATTCAAGGTCTCTACTAGACAAATGGAAATTTTGTTTAAATAAAATCATTTTGCTTCACAGTTTTATATTGCCCCATGCATTTAAAATATATTATCTCATTTGATCTTAGAGACAACCATGAGAAAAAAAAATAATTAAACTCCATAAAGTAGTTCAGGGAGTCACCAATGATCTCTTAACTTTGTGAGGAGGTTTTCTTTAAAAGATCAATAATATAAATTGATATTCTGTTAAATGTCAAAATTTCATTCAAATTTAAATTGTCTATGTAGTTGATAGGAATTAAGCAGCTCACAGATTTCAATGTTTCTCAGTTTAGCAAAGTCTTTTTGGTTTTTTTTTTGTAATTTGTTTGATCTTGAATAACAGTGAAGAGAAATCCAAAATATATTTTACTTTTACCAAATCAAGTTTTTGGTTCCTTTAAGTTCCTAATGATATTAGGATAACACTGACCATAGTTCTTTCCCCGTAAGATTTATGGTGAGTACTCACTTCATCCCTGTTCAATTCAACTCTTTGAATATGATGTCTATTTTTTATTACATCTTGCCTTTAAAAAAAAAATAAAGATAAAACTACATAAAATCTATTTCACTATCCAGTGGTTATTTCTAACAAAAGGGATCTGACTTAAAAAGAAAAAAAAAAAAACTTGTGGGAAATTAAAAGGAGGGCACAATATGTCCTTTGCATGCATGTTTTTACTAGTTCCCATAGCTGGGAAGATGATTTAAAGAACAGTATGTGCAACCTGTTTTTCTGGTAATTACAAATTAAGACATATGTCTTTGCAACAGCAAGAAGCTAACTGCCATTTTTAAGCATTCCTCTGGCTCTGCTGAGTTAATTACATTAAACAAAAGTCCCAACAAAGGTAATTACTAACAGAGCATCCTGCTGCTACATTTTCCTTTCGCTGAGTTACTTCCTTTTGAACTGCAGGAATGCTAACTAGAAATGGAAGTGTCCCATCAAACTGTTAGGCTTACCTTCCTTTAGAGTACAGGCCTCTATAATACTTATGCCTGAAAGTCATGGAGGAAAAAAAAAAGAAATTTCTGCACAATGTCCAGACAAATTATATTTTTTTCTTTTCTGTTCTCTTGCCTTTCTTTACTATTTAATTCATCAAATAAAAAAGATTTATGGATGCTCATTGTCTGTAAACTTGATGAAATAATTTCATGTATATACACAGGCTTTAATACACAGAATGTAACTATTACATGTATTGCAAAGAACCAAAGCTATTTTTAAATTAGTCAATCTATTAACATTATACTGTCTAGAAAGACTTAAGGATCATATTCACTTTTAAACTTGTGCAACTGGATGATGTTAACTCTTTAATAATAGACAGTTTGTTTTTTGATAAACTATTTTCCTAAAAGTGTCTATCCATAATAAATGTTACAGGAAAGACTTGCCACACTTTCTTCCAAATTTTAAGAGGTTTTTTGGGTATGTAGTCAGACCAGTATTTTCAGAGTTGATGGGAAAGGGTCTTGTGTGAAAACTTATTTTGATAAATTGTTACACATGCAGAAAAACTGATCACACTGACTGGATCTGTCTACAACATGGAAAATAAGCTGGATTTTCAGTAAAAAAAAAAGAGGCTTGATACCCGAGCAAATTTACAAGGAGACAATGTAGTCAATTGAATGTATTATTTTTTATGTTCAGGCTGTAACATTCTATTCTCCAAATGTTTAGCTAGTTGACATTAGATATAAAGCACTTCTTTGTGTCCTTGAGACAAATTGTTAAGGATTCAGTGGGAGAGACAGACAAATTGCTAAGTTATGTGGGAAATGTTATAATAGATGTATGATTAAAGTAGAAGTAAAGAGGAAGAAAAAATTAATTCTGACTGAGTCTGAAAGAATTAATTTCACAAAGAATATACATACAAACACATGCACATACATGCACACAAGTACACATGCACACAAACACACATGCACACAAAAATAATCGTGCATAGGTAACTAAACTTAGAGTAGTCATGTGACTCCTTACTGCATTATGAAATGATGGGAAGTTCAGCATGGTTGTATTTGATGATCTTTTACCTGCCCAATCCCTCAATTCAAGAGTGTGGCCATGTGATTCACTTTGTTATACAGCAGCAACTAACACAACAGTGTAAAGCAATTATACTCCAATAAAGATGTTAAAAAAAAAAAAGAGTGTGGCCGTGGAAGTGCTGGGGCTAAACTGAAAGGGTTCTTTTATACCCAGCTAAATAACTTTGATTTATTCAGTCAATAAGAAGTCAATAGGAAGCTAATAAAATTTTTAAGCAGAGGGCTATGGTTGCTGTGTGGAGGATGTACTGGAAGTTAAGTTCCAAAGAAATAAATAAGAAGTTATTGTCATAGTCTAGTCTATTGTCATAGTCTATTGTCATAGTCTAGCAACAACACTACTGCTGTTGCTGCTGCTACTTCTATTACTACTACTACTACTGCTTTTACCATCACCACCACCACCACGATGGGATAGAATGTACTGAGTACTTACCTTGTGCCAGTGACTCCTCTAAATTTTTAACACATACAATCAGACTAAATAATCACCACAGTTCATGTGACAAGGAGAATGATAAGGAACATTGTTTTCCCCATTCTTTTCTGCATTCTGTATCTGCCACTTGAGCGCATCTTACCTTCATCTTATCTCAATCAACTTCCTCCTGACCTTTTCCACTGCTCCGCCTTCCAAAGGCCTGATTTGCCATCCATACTGCCCTCACATCAGTATCCTTCATTACTTTGCATCCCGATCATTCCATTAGAGCTGCCCAGCAGAATTCCAAACTTCAACCAGTGCTCTATCCCACATCTCTGTTCTGCAATTATGCAGCTGAGTATTCTGGATAATCTCACTCAAATATGTTGACTGGCATAATAACAATTCAAGGTTTCCAATCATAGCAGGGCTTTCAGCACCACTGACCAACCTTATAGATTTGTCATCAGCTCTTCCCCTCACTTCCTGGCCTTCAAAACTCCTCTAGCTGCACTCTGGCTTCAGGCCATTTATTTTTTGGGATTAATGGAATGGTTATTTGTTCCAGGGCACTTTCAATTTTGGCCAAATTTTGACACATTTGCAGCAATTCATGAGTCATCTACTCAAACAGATAATGTGCACCGGTGCAACAGAGTGAAATTACTAAACCTAATCATCGTGCTCCTCTACTTACAGCTTCTTGAAAATAAGAATAGTAACAATAATAATAATAGATCAAGTCTAGAGAGGTAGATTTTGGAGTCTTTAGCATATAGATCTTAATGGAAACTGTATGAGTGAGAAGAATCCCCATTTTCATAAATGGATTTTCTTTTCATAAATATTACCCATACATAGCATTTTTCATAAACATCACCCATCAGAGTAGTATTTCACAAGTTCATTTCTATGCTTCAAATGTAAGAGCTCAGAAATTCAGTTTCTCATCCATACACCATTCACAGTGTTTAAATTTTTATTTAATGGAGAGAAGACATTATCTATCATTTCAGAAGAAATGCTCATAGGATTGAACTTTTGACCTCAGATGTGCAGCGTTGTTAGGTACAATACATTAAGAGAGTAGATTTCAACATGAAAACCTAACGCCTTTTCAAAATACATAAGATTCTCTGATGAAATTACAAACATCCCCCTCTTACAACTACCTTATTTTTAGTATAGGACTTTTCAACAGTAAATTCATTCTCCTTGGCGTTTAATCCTTCTCAGAATCATAAGACACATAAGTTAACAAAATGTTGACATGACAGAATTTCATTCAAGATGAATAATATATCTGACACCGTAATTCTGTAAGAAGGCTCATGATTCAGTATCACCCAAATTTTTAACCTCACGTCACTGCTTTTACTTCTTTATTTATGCCCTTGCATATACCAATACCTGAATTTGTCTCTGCTTCTCTAATTCTGACACTTGCTAGTAAATGTGCTAGTCTGCAGTTTGTCTTTTCATTTGTAAAGGAAATCAATGACCAGAAGAGATTCTCAGGGCATTCAGTGTAGGTTCATTAGATCAAACAAAAAACTAGAATTTCCCTGAGTTAACAGAAATTTTCAAAACTCCTCTAGTTGCACTCTGGCTTCGGGCCATTTATTTTTTTGAATTAATGTAATGGTTATTTTTCCTCGGCACTTTCAATTTTGGCCAGAAGGTACTGATTTCTTTCATTGTGTATTCATATGAGCTGGGCAATCAGGAAGCCATAACATATTAGGTCAGTCAAACTTCGAGATTCATTAATTTTTCTTTTTTAAAATTAATTAATTTATTTATTTTTGGCTGCATTGGGTCTTCGTTGCTGTGCGCCGGCTTTCTCTAGTTGCGGCGAGCAGGGGCTACTCTTCGTTGCAGTGCATGGGCTCTAGGTATGCAGGCTTCAGTAGTTGCAGCATGCGGGCTCAGCAGTTGTGGCTCACAGGCTCCACGGCATGTGGGATCTTCCCGGGCCAGGGCTTGAATCCATGTCCCCTGCATTGGCAGGCGGATTCTTAACCACTGCACCACCAGGGAAGTCCCAATTTTTCTTTTTATTTCTGCTTCTAGAAGAGTTTGTCTTTATGATGATCAGTGTAGTGTCAGAATATGATATAGTAGGAATGAGGAATTTTACTCTAGAAGTTTAAGAAAATTCTGTAACCGAAAATGTATCCTTCAAAAAATTATAAAACATGTTCTACTATTTGTCTTCTTTGTTGTCTCTAACAGGTAGTGAAAGCACACATCTGAATGATGTCATTTTAGATTTATAAAGGGGTGACCTTAACCTTTCAGAACCTACTCTGTTTATAAGTCAAGAAGCTTCTATATATATTTAAGGGGGAAAATGTCTGTTAGACATATACCTCATGAGCAATTGCAATACGTTTTTGTGTCAGAGAGTTAATGGAAATGCCTCAGGTATTAAACCAAAAAGTGAATCATTATGACAATTCACAACATTAATTGAGGTAATTATAAGGAGATCATAGCTTATATAGAATTTAGTTATAATTTATACAATTATCTTCAGTTATACAGAAAAAAATAATGAAGCTGTTTATCTGAAGTATTTACCAAACTGAATACTGCAGCTACAGAGAGGCTACACATAAACGCTCAAAATACCAATTTGAGCTGGATCTGCCACAAGTCTAGTTGTGAGCTAATGAATTCCCTGAGGACAGAGTGGTTTGGAGAGAATACAAGACTTCTAAAAACACAACATAGCGCCAAATCAGATTATTTAATTTTGACTTTGTTTGAAATGAGTCTCATGTAAGTATAATCGCTAACCTCTAGCACGAACCTCCAGTTGTAAATCAGGAAGGTATTTCTACACATATAAAATAGGAAATCTGGTTCCTGACTCTCTTAAGCTGAATAAATAGGATCAAATTTCATCTACAGATCAATGGAGCAAGGAATAAGACATGAAATTAAAGGGGGGAGACAGCATTCTACATATAAACTTTTCTGTTTCTTCTTTGCATTCCCAGAAGAAATATAAGTAAGATTAGAGTTTGTTTGCTGGTGTGTGTGTGTGTGGTGTGTGGTTTTGAATACTGGCTTTTAGCACAGTCTCTGGAGCAGACTTTGGGGTTTGAATTCTGCCTCCACTGCTTTACACAGCTGCATGACATGGTCATGTTGGCTATTCTCGTTGCCTCAGCTTCTTTACCTGTAAAATGAGATTGTAAAGGTAATACTACCTACCCCATAGGGTTGTTACAAGGATTAAGTGTTCTAGTAGCTGTAAAATGCTAAGAACAGTGTTTGGCATAAGATAAGCGTTATATAAATACCAGCTATTATTATTGGTACAGGGAAATGGAGTATGATTCAGGTGTATTAGTCATCGGGGTCCAAAGGAACAAGCAAAGGTCAGAGGAAAGGTCCTACTTGAGTACAATCTCTGTCTCCTCTTTGGGTTTGGTTTAGAAAGACTGACTGATATCCGGAGGGGCCATAATTGGTTAACCTGGGAGCAGTTTGAAGTCACTAGTGCTCTCCTTACTTTGCTGATTCCCCAGCTAATACCTTTTGTTCTTGGAAATCTGTCTTGGGATTTCAGCACATGTATTAGAATCCAAGGTGTGTCTGGGTGTGCTTTAGTTATATTTTCTCATGATAGTAGTCTCACTGTGCATTTAATATGACTTACCTATTTGAGACTCATTGTTCATTTCGAAAAAGGAGGCAAATCCCAGAAATGTGATAATTTATACTAAATATCTCCTTTCTTACATTTGATCTATAATTTTAAGACTGGAATAGTAGTCTCTTTCCTTCACATGGAAAGACACAAATGATTATATAAAATTATACCCATTCACACATTTTGCCGTTTCAAATCAGTAATGTACTGCACTATTTAACATGTATTTTATTGTCTTCAACATATTTTTGGTCATGGAAATTAAAGAATACTTCAAGTTTGGACAACATGTCATAGTTTAACATCAAGTGAGAGGCGTTTTTTCCTACCTACAAGTATCCACTTATAAATCAATGAATTGCTATTAAAATGTTTCTTCAGAGACCAGTCATATCATGTTCTCTGTGCTACTATACGATTACCTCTTTATTTATCTGTGCTGCTGAGTTAATTATAAAAATGCTTGCAGTGAGCAAGCGTTTTGCTTGCCTAGTCAGCATCTTAAACTAGATTAATCTTCTAGCAACACTTAATGGAAACTAAATCACACATCAACATGCTATAACAATATAATGATGAAACAGCAATTGAATCACTCAATTAACTCCCTGATAAATATCGAAAATACATTTTGCTCCTATCATTTAAAAGTCAAAATAAGCCTTTCTCCTTTCTTTCTGCCTGCCTTTAACAAATGGCTAAATTCTGGAGAATGAATGTCATGAAGTACATTTTGCATGCAAGGTAAAAAGAAAAAGCTGCTTAATTCAGTTACTGACTGAGCTTCCAAACAAAGGGGTACCATATTTGATATCATTTCACATGTAATGTCTCCATTCATAGATAATATAGAGTTGGTTAAAACTATATAACTATAAATACATATATACACATACATTACAGTTAGTTCATTTTCTGTCTGTATAGGAATTGTTTTCAAAGTATTTCCTGTTATTACTGGATTGGTGGTTGATGCAGACCTTGCTTTAAGGGTTTTAATTACCAAATTTCCACAATCCTGATGGGTCAAATTTTCTGTTTCGTTCTAAATGCTAGGTTGCTCACTCAATTGCTCAACCTACTGAGTAAACTATGAAAACAGTTATCCAAGCCTCAGTCATTTGGTATGTAATCTAGAATTTTCCAGTTTTATGACTATGAACATACCTAGTGTTATAAGAAGATCCTAAAGAGAAAAAAATATCAACATTATACATTTCTGATTAAAAGGCTCCATGATGCTAGAGCTAAAAAAACCAAGCTGGGCTTCCCTGGTGGCGCAGTGGTTGAGAGTCCGCCTGCCGATGCAGGGCACACGGGTTCATGAGCCCTGGTCCGGGAAGATCCCACATGGCGCGGAGCGGCTGGGCCCGTGAGCCATGGCCGCTGAGCCTGCGCGTCCGGAGCCTGTGCTCCGCAACGGGAGAGGCCACAACAGTGAGAGGCCCACGTACCGCAAAAAAAAAAAAAAAAATACCAAGCTATACCAGTTGTGCCTCTTGGTTTTCTCTAAGCGTATAATACAGCTGAAGATGTAACAGCTATATAAACTTAGCCCTATAAAGTAGAATATCCCAAGAGACCTAAAGACAGTGGGAAAGGTGGGCTTCAGAGGAAGTGGTTTGAAGGACAATAGGAAGGATTTCCGGTGTTGGTGATACTTGAGTTAAGTTTGAATAAGAGAACTTTAATCACCAGATAAAAAAAGGATAATTTCAGGCAAAGGAAATTGTGGAAAATACTCTTTGGACTCTATTTACGGCAGTAGCACCTAAGACAATAGAATAAGGGATTATGATATATGGGCAGGAAAGGTGAAGGTAGACAATTTCCTTGATTTAGAAGATTTGGACTTGGATGAAGAGATTAAGCCTCCAATGAGCAAGGATTTGCTGCTGCTTCCAGGAGAGGTGGAACAGGACATGAGCATTAGTGTTCCTTCTTACATTCCTTCCGTGTCCCAGCCTCTTACCCCTGGAATGAAGCCAAAGCCCACCGGAAAAGGAGCAGACAAAGGGAAGAGATGGACATGAAGTTCGGCCCTTCTCACTTGATGAAGAATTTGATTATGACGCTCTCCCCCAAGTTCACTCCTGCAGAGATAGATGCCATCAAAGAGCTATGCAAGCAAAAGAGAAAGAGCGCAGAAAATTTTTGGAGGGAGTTCAAACAATCCCAACTTTAAGTTTCAGTAAGGTTTGATTACTAAATGCTTCTTTTAAGAAGAGTATAGCTAGGGACTTCCCTGGTGGCACGGTGGCTGGGAGTCTGCCTGCCATTGCAGGGGACACGGGTTTGAGCCCTGGTCCAGGAAGATCCCACATGCTGTGGAGCAACAAAGCCCATGCGCCATGACTACCGAGCCCACGAGCCCACATGCCATAACTACTGAAGCCCACGCTCCACAACAAGAGAAGCCACTGCAATGAGAAGCCCGTGCACTGCAACGAAGAGTAGCCCCTGCTCTCTGAAACTAGAGAAAGCCCATGTGCAGCAATGAAGACCCAACACTGCCAAAGATAAAATAAATAAATTAATTAAAAAAAGAAGAGTCTAGTTAGTTTTAATTTCATGATATTAACGCAATGTCTTGACGATCATATCAGAATGTAAATCCCTTATACACAAATTACGTTTAATTTTTTACTTTTATAAATGAGAGTTCTGAATGAAACAGATGACAGTGGACAAAAAGAAAGAGCTCTGTAATCAATTCTTCACTATTAATTTTATGTGTGACCAATTTTCTGTATTTCCAGAAGCTTATAAAATAATTTATGAAGGGCTTCCCTGGTGCCGCAGCGGTTGAGAGTTCGCCTGCCGATGCAGGGAACGCGGGTTTGTGCCCCGGTACGGGAGGATCCCACATGCCGCGGAGCGGCTGGGCCCGTGAGCCATGGCTGCTGAGCCTGCGCGTCCGGAGCCTGTGCTCCGCAACTGGAGAGGCCACAACAGTGAGAGGCCCGCGTACCGCAAAAAAAAAAAAAAAAAAAAAATTATGAAGACTTTATGTGGTTTTTTAAATTGTTACCTCACTTTCCTCATTCTTCTCTTTATAAAATTTAATCCAGGTGACTCTCACCCAATGTAGGACGAAAATAAACATAAATTTAGCAAAAATAAATAAAAATACAGCAAAATAATATAAATTTATACAAACTTATAGCTTATCAATATACAGAGCAACTATATTTTTGCAACAGCAATAGTAATTAAAATATAATAATAGATCTCACCTGTTGAGGGCTAAGTTTCAGCCACTTTACATGTATTACCCTCAGGATAACTTCATATAAGGTGGCCATTCTTACTGTCACTGTTATATGATTAAGAAACGTGAAGCATAGCAACGTAAATAGCTTTTGCTTTAGGTCCCAGAACTAGTAAGTGGCAATGCTGGGAGCAAGCTGGCTCCAGATGCCAGAGTGCTGAGCCATGGTGCAGGATGCTTAAATAAGATGATGCTCTTGAATCAAACCTCCTCTTTGAGGACAGTAGTTTTCATCTCTGGCTGCAAACTAGAGCAGTATTTAAGCAATATAAATGCCATGCTTGCACCAGTTTCCGATCCAGTAAATTGGTATTTGGTTGAGTCTGTGTTTCTGTACTTTTAAGAAGCTCCACAGGTAATTCTGATGAAGATTTCCAGGGCAGTGAACCTTGAGGTAGATTCTTTGTTAGCCCGAAGCATTGTGGTATCTAATAGACATGTCACATCCTAAACTAATTTACTACATTTCATTTACCACCCTTCATTAGTTCGCATAAGGGCAAATTAAAGTTGAATGAACCAAGACGAATATTTCCAATATTTCTTTTGATATACTTTACAATGAATCTTAATTTGGGAGGAATAAAATGTCTATTTTTTTAAAAAATAATAGAATTTTCTTATTCTGCATCTTTGTGTCAGATAAAAATTAACTTCCCGTCTAAGAAGTAATCCCAATGGAACCAGAGTTAGGTGAAAATGACACAAGCCAACAATCATATTTTACCTTAAGATTCGTTACAGGTAGCTAAAAGAGAAAAAACAAACAAATTCCTTCTCTGAAAAGATGTTGGTAGACGAATTTGCATAACTGGGGCTTATTAAGTAACTTAAAATTTTAACTCCGGGACCAATAGCTACTTAAAACCAGAAAAGAGAATGAAAAAGTTTTTTTAGAAGACACTAATGAAGATTGGTAAGGATGAGAATTTTTTAATTCAATGTTGATCTCGTTTCCTGCATATACTACAAAGTTGGAGGGATGAAAATGTTAGTATAGAAAGAGCAGTGCTTATTTGTTGTTTATTGCTCTAAGAAATATCATATATTTGTTAATATTAAAAACTCACTGCAAACTTAAAAGTTTATTGGTTAAGAAAAGTGATGTATTCCTTGATTAAAAAAATAATTTTTCTCTATTAAGCAAGGTAGCAGCTTCGAAAGGCAGATCAGTGCCATCTAGTGGCCAAATAAATTAAAAGATTCTGATTCTGATTCTGATGTTCGGTAGAGGGTGCCTGTCATACAAATCTACACTGTACATACATACATAAGTATAAATTTTAAAGTGTATATTTACTTCCTAAAGATATTTAGTTAAGTGTATAATAAAGACATATATACAATAATTACACTAAAATAAAATTTAATATTTAACAGTTTAATAAGAAATGAGAAATCGTGTGTCTAAGACATAGACATGTGAAAGATACAGGAAGGCAGCTTTAATGGATAAACAAGACCTCATACTGGAAAAGTATAATAAAAATGTTTTCAAAAAATAGTAGACTAAAGATGTTTCTAGTGTCAAGATTGTGCTTATATTATAAATAGTATGGCTAACAATTCACAATGAAAAAAGAGTATTTGTTTTTCTGTTTCCTTATAGGAGAGACTAGGCAAAAATTGTATATAATTTCAGAACATGATATTTAAGCTAGAGAAGAGGAGAGGTTACTGAGTAAAATACTTAGTAGCCATGAGATTTTATGAATGGTTATGTAATTCCTCTCACTGTAGATCCTGAATAATAAGATAAAAAAGTATTCCTCTCCAAATGTTCATGAACTGTCTTATCTTGAGGAAAAGGGAATGGACTAGATGAAATTAAGTTTTCTTTCAGACTTTAATTGTATTAAAAACCAAGTATCCTCCCTCATAATTCATCTTTTTGGTTTTGAGATAATACGCCTATTTGACCCAGCTGAAGTTCTGCCTTTTGTTACTTCTTTTCCTGAGACTCCAATGAACTTCACAAAATTTTTCTTTGGGGGAAAAATCTAGGCAAAAGGATTAATTTAGCTAACAATGCTATAGTATAAAAATCTCTGTAGGAGCTTTTCTGACCTATTCCAGGGACTCTGACAACTCAAATGCCGGGATGATAAAAGAGCTCTTCATAGCCCGGGAGATAAGGGAAAAACCCATCACATCAGACCCAATTGCTCTTAGAGGAATTCCAAAGAATCCGAAGTAGTCCCAATGTCTAAAAATGCCACATTTTCTATCTAGAGACTATGATCCAGAAGGGTACAGAAAGTTGACTTATCAGTGATGTAATTTTCTCATCCTGATGAGGATGGCTTTTACATGTTCCAAATGAGCTATCAGAACAGGGGAGAGCCGTTCTTTTGCTCAGCCACTCGGAGCAAACAATATGGTTACATGAAACACAGGTAGGAATAAGGCCAGCCATGCAGCTTTTCTTGCCCCCAATCTTAGCCATGATGGTTTTTCTTGGCCAGCCTCTGAAACACAGAAGCCGTGGGGATTTCTTTCCTTTTCTGCATGTGACTTAAAGCACTTTGTTCAATTAGGCACTTTGTTCCTTTCTTGCCTTGTATTCAACATGACCATGAAACAAAAAGAAGGAAAGAAGTGTCGGAAACTGTGGTAATGCTGCCTTTGAAAGTTATCTTTAATTTTCTCACTGATAATACCAAAGATTTTATAACTTTTAAGAAGCCATTTTTACATGGACTGTCGGATTACACATCATGATTCAAATATAAATGAGAATTACATGGTTATGGTTCCTCAACAAATTTTACTTGGAAGGCCATATAATTAAAGTGTACATAATTAAATCATGACTACTAACTCTTTGCAAATAGACCAGTGACACTAAGTCCTAGGCCTACATGTAGAGATACACACACAGATACAAGTCCTACATACGTGCACATTCACACACATGTAAGCACACACACATGTGCACACACATATTTGCCCTTACATTTCTTTTATTATTCTGACTTCCAAGTTGAAAGCCCCAATATCAAGTTTACAAGAAAAACAATAATCATTTTAGTGATCATTTTCCAAGAAGCAATTTTCATAA
Organism: Pseudorca crassidens; assembly: GCF_039906515.1. Taxonomy (NCBI): domain Eukaryota; kingdom Metazoa; phylum Chordata; class Mammalia; order Artiodactyla; family Delphinidae; genus Pseudorca; species Pseudorca crassidens. The sequence continues at coordinate 116,860,861 of NC_090300.1, read as the reverse complement.
GAACCATAATCCAAATTTCTCAAGGGTTAGAATGTAATAAAAGTTAAAAAATAGACCTTATGTTCACCTTAAATATGGTGAATTGTTAAGTTCTAGAAAAGAGAAATTCTAAGTCATTGATAATTATGTATTTTATCATAATTTTATTATATATTCTCTATGCTTCAATGATGGTCTGACAATGGTTTTGGTTTTATCATTTGAACTTTATTATCACATTTCAGAAGTACCTTCATTTGGTTTAAAAACTAATAATTCTGGGCTTCCCTGGTGGAGCAGTGGTTGAGAGTCCGCCTGCCGATGCAGGGGACACGGATTCGTGCCCCGGTCCGGGAGGATCCCACGTGCCACGGAGCGGCTGGGCCCGTGAGCCATGGCCGCTGAGCCTGTGCGTCCGGAGCCTGTGCTCCGCAACGGGCGAGGCCACAACAGTGAGAGGCCCACGTACTGCAAAAAAAAAAAAAAAAACACAAAAAAACCCTCCAAAAACACCCTAATAATTCTTCCCTCATGCTACTCACATACATTTACCATACTCGGATTGTTTCTTTTCTTCCAATTTCAGTTTTATTTACTTATTTTTTTACTAAAAGATCTCTCCTTCTCTAGCTTCTATCTATGGAGAATCAGACATTACCAGGCCACTGTTTTTTGTTTCTGTCTAGGTGCCAGTGTGGAGCAGCTGTGATCACAATCTGGGATTAATGATCCAATTTTTGTATAGTTTTGATTCTTAACCACATTTTTTTACATAATTTTATTATCGAAGAAGGTTTTGGCATCAAGAACCTGTACCTAATATTTCGCACAGATATTCACGCTAATCATGTGTTGGAAAACTTAACTTTAACATCTTTAATAATCATGTACACCTCCTGAATGTATATTTATTTTCTAAGGAATTGACTGAGGATAGAATGTGGTATCTGATACAACCCTGAAAGCTGTGAGAGCCAACCCTCTTAGAAATAGGACCTCTTAGGGGCTATCTTCTGTCCTCATTCCTGGGGGCAACTTCCATTCTGGCTGAGTTCTGAAATAATAGCTTCAGTCATTCTTCATTCTAATGTTTCAGTTTTGTCACTCAATTTCCAAACATACTTGAATTTGGATTGCATCAGAATTTCCAGTCCTCAGAATCTTTTATATCTTCTTCTCTATTGGCTCTCTTTGCTTCACTTCCTTTCCTCTCCCAATTGAAGTCCAAGCCTCACCCATGACCATAACCCCCCTTTACCAGATTTCTTGATATTCCTTCTCACTTGCTTGGCAAAGCCATAAGTGTGTATCAGTCCAGCTCTTGGCCTTCACACCTGCACATCCCCACTACATTCACTGTCAACAACCTTAACTTGGCCCTGAATGAGGACAAACAAATGCAGTTCTGGGGCACCTCCTAACCCTACTGCTCATGGTTAGAGCTTTGCCTGCCATCTGCCACTCGGTTTGAAATCTTGGTTCCTTCACCTCTTTACTCTGTCATCAGAGGACCTTTAACTTTATAAACAAATAGAAGCCATCACAGGAAGGTGCCACCGACCTCCTCCACTGAGTCTATCAACTTGCACCTTTACTTCTATTTAAATTATACTTCCAATCGGGATTCAAATATACCTGTCCCACTGGGGGTATGGGAAGACAGAAGTCTCCTTTAAACTCAACACCCCCTTTTCTGATTTCACTCTTCTACTTCACTATGAAACTTCTTAAAAGAAGTGCTCTCTCCAGTTCACCTCTGACTTGCCTCCCCACCTACTCCCTCTGGCCTTGACATTCACCACTCCACCGGAGGTCCTCATAAAAGTCACGAACATCAGCTCCCTGTTGAAAGAATCTTATCTTAGCTGCTCTCTTGGTAAGACTTAACAATGTTGGATGCTCCCTACTTACTCATCCCCTCTCTTTCCTTTGCTCTCTGGACTCTGCTCCCTACAGAATGTCCAGCACTCAGCAGGGACACGAAACATACATAATGGCCACTGATAAATAAGCATTGCATAATTTAACAATTAATACATGAATGAGAGCCCCCGAGTCAAAGTCACCACTGTTTTCACACAGTTTTCAGTCGTCCCAATGGTCACTTCACTCAAGAAACAGGTGGAGCCCTGAATTCCTTCTAAGGCAGTTCATTTCGTATTAGATTCCTGGGAAGAGGCTAAAACCACATTAGTCTCTTGAGCATAGTCTATATTTAGGATATCCTAGAAACAGAGGGAAGCCCTTATGTTTACATTATGTAGCTTTCAAAGCTGTTGCACTTGGTCAGAAATAGGAAACAGAAATGGTGAAACATTTCCATGAAGGCTCAAATTACACTATTTTGCAAAGTTTAACTTTTGCCTGTCATAATCCATAAATTACAGCTATATGTTATAATTATTTAATCTACATTTCTTGTTAAACATCTAAATTATGTCACTTCATCAATTTACAGGAATTATGTGATTAGGTATAATCATCCTAAATAGCTGAACACAATTAAAAAACCTTACATGCAGGAAGTGTCATGTATAATATGTTAATTTTTTTCTCTTGTTTCACTGTCGTTGGTATCTATCAAAATAAGATAAAGCCTGGCTCACTTCGAATGGGATAAGGGAATTTCCAGCTTTAGGTGACTTCTGGCACAGGGGCCACCCACAGCGACTCTTTCTTTACAGTAAGCACATTTTCAGACAACTTGTACAGTTAGAGTCCCTGAATCTTATAACCAGTAGTATCAACTGCGATGATGCTTTGGTATTCAACCTACTGCCTGAAGGTTCTATGCAAGACTAAGAGTTGGAGGTTTATCTTTAGATTTCTCTGCTTTCCTGGCCTGCCAGACTGCTGTCTATTCCCCTTTCCTTGTGAGGCAGCGATGTGTATTGGGTAAGCTCAGTAAAGTAGAGAACTGGTTTCCTAGAATGTGTGACCTTGAACAGTCTTACAACCTCTTGACAACTTTGCTTCTCTATCTAGAGAATATGGATGATGATAATGGACAATGAATGTGGATCATAATAGCACCTCTTAGTGTAGATTTGAGCACATAGTAAGTGTACACTACTATTCAAGTCTCAGATTAAAGACCGCTTCCTCAGAGGCCTTCCCTGATTAACACTTTCCACCCTTGTCACACTTTGTGATTAAGTGCTGTGTGTTTATTAGTTTAATATTACTCTCTTTTAAGAGGCTGTGCATTTCATGAAAGTAGACAGGATTATGCTTGTTTTGTGCCCATGCCCCGCCTGTCACACAGAGAATGCTGAAGGGATGTGTGAATGATATATGATTCCTTTCTTTTCTGCCCTTTTCTTTTTGTCTTTCCTTTGTCTTTTCCCACAACCAGATGGTTGGTGTGTATTTCATAGTTACCTGATAAACTCATTCATACCAAAGTCCTAGAGACTCTGCCAGGATCCTAAGAGAGACTTCATGGAAAATAGCTTTCTAAAAATATTTGCAAACTATTATGCAAGTGATAGATGCTATTACTACCACCTGCACATTAAGAGAGTCTATTGTGTTTGCAATCCATGGAACCAGAAACTCTGGTCTTAATGACCAGCCCAAGGGCTGGTGACAGAGTTTTCTGGGTGCTCAGAGCTCCGACAAACCAACCTCCTAAAACTCTGCCAGGTGTGAGGCTATTACTCCCGAGAGCCAGGCTTGTTCTAACCACAGGAACTTGTTCTGTTGCTGCAAACGTCTATTTCGCTCTCTCCCTCAGGCACCCTTTGCAGCCTGTCTCACCAGGCTGTCCTCACTCCTCCCCACATCCAACTCTGATTTCAGAGTGTGGTTTCAACTACCTGTTCTGATTTGGACTATTTCAATCCACTTCCACTGTTTTTGCTCCTTTCTCCTTCAGAAAGAAATTAAATACAGGTGGGGCGCGTTTTATGCACTTAGATACTCCACAAAAGACTAAAACATCGGTTAATTGTTTACCATACAAAAGGCTTGTTTTTTCAAGATGACTCACAGAAGCAATGCCTTAGGTAATACCTGCTCCTGCATGCTTTTTAATCTGATTTGATTAATAGATGTTTAATTTATACAAAACTTCGCAAGAACACACCAATTTTGCATAACTAATACCTTCAAATACCCTGTGATTTCATATTATAACAGTCACAGAAGTCAGCTTCCACAACTTATAGGGCAAACTAAACAGTGGGAAACACATTAGAAAATCTTGTTCTGTGTGTGCATCATCGAAATTAACATGACTTAAACCAATCACGCTGGTTAATATAAAGACACAAGAGATCTACAAAACTCAGTTCAGGAAGGTACTGTCTATTTTTTTTTTTTTTTTCCTTCTCTCTGCTCTAAAGTACAGCAAGCTGTAGAAAATCTGCAAATCCTTAGTCACACTGAAATCTAAATTCCCCATGTAGAAAGAATACAATATGGGAAAACCCAAATAAGTTCCATATGTGAAGTCCCTTTGGCCCATTTACACAAGCAACTTCCATTACACATTTTGGGAAAAGTCAGCTCATTGTACTTACTGAACACCAAGCTTCCAGTCTGAGTATAATTCTCAATATATTTTAATATCAAGAAGATGCCTGGATCCGGACTACCAAAATCCACAGAAAAGAAGAAAAGTAACCAGAAGTGGTTTCTTTCCTTTCCTGACTCTTCCTTCCCTGACCTCATAAAATTCTCACAAAGGTAGTTAAAATAATCCTTTGCTTTGATTTTCCCAAGCATGATACACACACACCTGTTTCCTATTTGCTACATTGTTTGTGGCATTTGTGGGTCAATGAGCAAACTTCTCAGAAAATTTTATTAAACAGTTAGGTTTTGTTTAACCAACATGTGACCATTTTCATGGTCCGCTATTTCTTGCAAATTCTAAAAAGGTTTTTTTTTTTTTTTTTATGACGGGGGTGTCTTAAATGACTGTGCAGATTTCTAATCTATTTCTAATATTATGCTATTGCAGCAAGGCCACTGTAATACAAAAAAATGATGTCACTTATAATTCTTAAATTTGATTAAAAATGAAATCTTTACCAAAAATAATTGATTAAATTGATAGTTTAAAAAATTTTGCATATAGTTGCTAAATTTTAAAATTAGGTAAATATAGGTAAAATATATGTTAAAAATATGAGGAAATTTTCAAGACCTGATCAAAGTGGGAGAGAATCCTGCCATGCTTAATTTTTTGAACACATAGAAGTTTGTAGTTTGTATTTTCCATGTTTATATTTCATTTGAAGAAAAGGAAAAGAAATTATAAAACCTATTCTTATGCTTAATTGCTTCTTTGAATAATAACTCACTTTTGTGTGACATTTTATATACATATCTATCTGTCTATCTACCTATCTATCTATCTATCATCTATGTATCTATCTATCATCTATCCATCTATATATAGAGAGTTTCATTTTATCCTTACCACAACCCTAAGCACGGGTAGGACAATTATTATATAACTTCCATATTTTCTGATATGGAAACAGAAACTCAGTGGGCTCAATGAACAGCCCAAGATCATACATCCACAAAGTGGCAACCTTGGGATTGATATTTAAGTCTTTCCAATGTACTACATTAATTACTTCTCACCTTCCCTATTTCTTTAACAGAATGTTATAATTTATACTCAATGGAAAGAAACATTTAATCAAACTGCAAGATATATCTTCTGGAATCATATTTGAATACTTATTTCTAAAAGGAGGGTAGAATCTAAAGTTTCAAATGAATATAAGCCAATGTATCCTTTAGAGAATTTAGAGACATGTAAGAGAAATTAAAGTATCTACTGTATAGATATATTCCATTTATGTAGAAGATGGAAAATGATGCAAAAGAAAAAAGAAAGTAGATAAGAAAAGCTGTTATTCATAGTAAATACTAATCCAGCTTAGGAAATTTTGATTTCATATAAAGGTACAGAACACCAAAATACAAATGCACACATATAAACAAAAAAAAATGTTGGTTTTTGAAGGAATATGAGGTGTAAGGGGTAATACACAGACACTGAGGATTAAAAAAGTGCAGGAGAACAAAATAATATATTTACAGGCTTTTATGAAGTGAATGTTTGTGTCCTCTCCAAATTCATACATTGAACCATAACGTTTGGTGGCTGTATTTGTATGGGGCCTCTAAGAAAGCAATTAAGGTTAAATGAGGTCATATGGATGGGTCCTAGATCCAATAGGATTAGTGTCCTTAGAGGAAGAAACAGCAGAGAGCTTGCTCTCTCTCTGCCTCTTGCTAGTGTGCAAAGAAGAGGTCATGTGAGTACACAGTAGAAAGGAACCCATCTGCAAGCCAGAAGGAGAGCTATCACCAGAAATCAAATTTTCCAGCACCTTGATCTTGGGCCTTCCAGCCTCCAAAACTATGAGAAAATAAATATTTGTTGTTTAAGCCACGCAGTCTGTGGTATTTTGTTATAGCAGCCTAAACAGACTAAAAGAGAGGCTGAAGTTATATTTAATACTAAACTTTAATTTTTTTAAACAGACAAGTAAATTCTTACTCCTTCATCTTTATTAAAAAAAATAATTGTTCAATATTTGTAACTAGTAAGAAGCAAAGCCAATGATGTCTGCTTCAATTTGCTTTGTGCTTAAAGTATTAAATTATAAAATATGTTTTTGATCCTATATGTAAGCTATGTGTCTCTTGACTAGGTCACCTGTGTACTCTTTATATTTTTTATTTTGTCTTACTTCTGACTCAGAATATATGTACCAGATGATCTAAGGATTATGTTCTCTTTTACAGCACTTGGAAAACTGCGTTATTAATTCTGACCAGCTTAAAGAGAAGGGGAGTAACAAACCACAAATATTTTTCTATTGTCATACTTTGCAAGCATAGCTATATCACCCTGTAGTCTACAGATACACACAATGACTACAATTCTACAGAGAACGATAACACATTGTCTAATATTGACTGAATTTCTGCCATTTCCCTAAAATTAGAGCTTTGTAGCTGATATTCAGTACTTATAATGGGATAGCCTCCAGCTTATTTGAGGAAGATCTTCTGAAATGAATTTATTTCAGAATGACAATTTATTTAAATAATGACAATTTATTTCAGAATGACAATTTATTCCAGACCCTGACTGAATTCACTTACTTTCGTGTCTTCCATGGATATAAAGCCAAGAGGGAGCATAGCCTTCTAAGGATCTTTTAGTTCAATAAAAGCTCCCACATGCAAAATTCAGCATTCTGGGACACAATGTGTGGATTTAAAACATCCCTTGGGGATCTTTAGATCTATAAACCAATCAACTGATTACTCTTATCCACTTATGCTATTTTCTCTCATGGATCATTTCCATCTGGGGCTTTAATTGGCTTTTTATCTCATATTGACTATACTTAATAGGACTATCATTCTTATTTTCTATTTAGTAATTACATCATAAGTTTGTATTGAAAGCAAGAGCAAGTCTCAGTTAACTGTTGAAGAACTACATAAAAAAGTGATGGGAATAGAAAGAGCTTTTTAAAAAGTGGAACAAAAGAAAAAGTATTTGTCATGGAGCCTCTTAGGGGTGAAATTCAAAGCTCCTTCATTCAGTGCATAAAGGCTGATGTTTCAGCTAAATTTAATTTGTCACCCAATTCCAATGACAGTTAACAAATATGTTAGTCCCTTGTGGAATATGTAAATGAGTATCTAGTTAAGATTCTGAAAATTTCATAGACACCTGGATAAAAAATATAATAAGATAAATATTCTTACAGCTTATACATTCTTTCACATGGAAATGTTAAAAATAAAATAATGAGTACCTTTTTGAAAATAAGACTCTCTCTCTTTAGAAAGAGGAAATCTACTCCCGAGTATTTAATAACATTGACCGATGAAAATAATTAATTTTTAAAAAGAAGAAAGACATAGTATTTGAATTTCACGTTTTTTGGAGGGACAGCCATTAAAATATAAATTATTTTCATCTAATTGGATAATATGTTGAACCATAAGACATTTTAAGTAGCCAAACATAAAATGATTAGTTGTCATATAAGTTGTCATTAGATCTACAAGCACTGACCACCTGTAAAATACTTTAATGGTATCACTGTTTAATTTCAGTATTTAGTCTTATGCAGCACCTCAAACTCATGATTTTTAATTTTTTTTGAAGTTATTTAAAATCAACTCTGTTGGAATAATGGTTGGGCTTTATTCCATTTTTTCATATTCATATTAATAGAAGGTATGCCTAAGCTATCTTTTTTCAGGCTTTTCTTTGTTTTTTTTTTTTTAAAGAAGAATGCTGGTCTTACGTTTATTATTTTTTAAAAAATTTATTTATTATTTATTTATTTATTTTTGGCTGCATTGGGTCTTTGTTGCTGTGCACGGGCTTCCTCTAGTTGCGGTGAGCGGGGGCTACTCTTCGTTGCGGTGCACGGGCTTCTCATTGCGGTGGCTTCTCTTATTGTGGAGCACGGGCTCTAGGTGTGTGGGCTTCAGTAGTTGTAGCACGTGGGCTCAGTAGTTGTGGCTCGCAGGCTCTAGAGCGCAGGCTCAGTAGTTGTGGCGCACGGGCTTAGTTGCTCTGTGGCATGTGGGATCTTCCTGGACCAGGGTTCGAACCTGTGTCGCCTGCATTGGCAGGTGGATTCTTAACCACTGCGCCACCAGGGAAGTCCCCAGGCTTTTCTTGATAGTCAAAAATGGCTTAAATTTAATCCCTGGAAAGAATCTGTCGGTCTCTCCAGTAGCTTTCAGAGGACCAGCATTTTAATGTCATATGCAACCAGGAGACATATATTACACCAGAAGGTTAGTTTTAGGCAGTGAACTTAAGCTTTATGGCTCCTTGTTCTTACAGAGGACATACGTATTTAAAGAGTATTCTTAATATAACTTTTGCATTTGCCCATTCTTTGATTCATTTATTCAATATTTATTTATTCAGTACTGACTATATTCAAAACATAGTCCTAAACATCACAAGAAAACAAAGTTTGTGTCTTCAAATCTACTATGGAAATTCAGATAGTCAAAAAATACTCACAATATCAAAGAGGGCAAATTAAGTGACATAAATTGAATATGAATCTAGGGTTTAGATATGGGAAAGGTAACTCTTAGTTGGAGGATTAGGGGAAGCTTCATGTATCCTGTGGGTCGGTAGAGCACCTACAACTAATTAATTCAGTAGTCTGATGAGAACAAAATAGATAGGTTTGGGGGAGGTTAGGAAAGGCAACAGTTTGGTGCCAGAAGAACTGAGACTACTGTGGAACAGACTCCAAGCATCAGAATGATCAGTGGTCCAACAGGGTGAACTAAAATCGGTACTTCTTAATCTACAATGGGATTGTTGCTATCTATTGGCCAGAAGAGTAAACATCCATGCCGGTTCTTGGACAATGGCAAAGGCCCAGTAATGGAAATATCGATGCTTCAATTCAAGGGCTCTAGAGTTGATGTAATTACCAGCCAGTAGCCCTGAATAGACCTGGTCTATTCCCTTCAGAGAAATTCTATGCTTCTTAGGGGCCCCCAGGGCTAAAATTCAGGTTGGAGCCACCAGAAAAGAAGTTCCCAAAAGGAACTTAGTCAGGTGGACTGAGAATACCACTGGAAAAAGTGGAAAAGCTGATATCTGTAGAGGGTTAAATGGTATAGCATTGGTCTCCTTTAGTCCTCACAGTACTAACAGTGTCAAAATTTTGCAGATTAGGAAACCAGAGCTGGGAGAAGCTAATTGCTCAATATTATACAACCAGGAAATGATAGAACTAGACCTTTAGCCCAAGCCTTCTATTTCCCAAATCCTGTTTCATTCCAAGTCAAATAGTATGTTGGAAACCAACTAATGTGAAATAAATTTGTTAGAAGATTAGAAGTTTAGATTAAGTTTGAAAAGGATCTATCTATATAAAACTACCATCAGAATAGCTTGAAAGCTCTGACTGGGCTTTTAGCAGAGGGCCACAAACAGGCATGTGCCAAGTAAATCAGCATTTTTAACCCTCATTGAGAGTGTGTCTGAGTGTGAAGAAACAGCTGGTCACTGAAAAACTCACAGATTTAATTAAGTGCCCAGAGCTGAAAACTGATGAACATCTGAGATGTTTCTCTTCAGTTTGGCTAGATGATAAGAGTATTATGAATTTATTTAGAAAGAAGGGAGTTTCTACATTTACACAAATGACCACAGAAAAATGTGAAACTATGGGATTGTGGTTGGTTTGTATTTGAGGTTTAAAATAAATACGAAAGAGTTAAGAGCTATCTCTTAGGAGTGCATGACAAGTAAACATTGTATTACAAACCAGGTTTGGGCCCGAGCATGAAAAATTTTCACAGAAGTTAGAGGCCAGGTGATATCAGAAGGTCTGGTGGGTTCTCTTTGCTTTGGTAGTCAGGATCTATATTGTACATCATTTCCAATCCATGTAACTTTACTATCTTAAGGTTAAATAACCAAATGTGTTCTTTTTAATACCTTGCTGTACTCTTTAAAATATTCTAAAAAAAATCTCTTAATTTTCACTGAGTCTGAACTTAATTCATTTTTGAGACACTCAACCTATTAAAAAATCATGTAAAAATTACAAAGTCCTTCTTATTTCCCAAACCTTTGCACTGTATATAACATTACTTCATTTAGTTATTAACAACAGGTCAACGAAAGGCCAGTACTATTACTTGGCACCCATAATACTTGTGTTCAGAAGTTTTTTGTCCCTTAAGATCTTTCCTTCATATGTTTTATGGATGCCTCAAGTTCCATAATTTTAATCCATCTATTAGCTCCATGTTAAAATGAAAATACAGCTGGGACGAAGTGAGAGAGTGGCATGGACATATATACATCACCAAATGTAAAACAGATAGCTATGGGCTGCCCTGGTGGCGGAGTGGTTGAGAGTCCGCCTGCCAATGCAGGGGACACGGATTAGTGCCCCGGTCCGGGAAGAACCCACATGCTGCGGAGCGCCTGGGCCCGTGAGCCATGGCCGCTGAGCCTGCGACGCGTCCGGAGCCTGTGCTCCGCAACGGGAGAGGCCACAACACTAAGAGGCCCGTGTACCGCAAAAAAAAAAAAAAAAAAAAGATAGCTAGTGGGAAGCAGCCACATAGCACCAGCAGATAAGCTTGGTGCTTTGTGACCACCTAGAGGGGTGGGATAGGGAGGGTGGGAGGGAGACGCAAGAGGGAGGGAATATGGGGATATATGTATATGTATAGCTGATTCACTTTGTTATACAGCAGAAACTAACACACCATTGTAAAGCAATTATACTCCAATAAAGATGTTAAAAAAAAAAAGAAAGTATGTGGTGGGCAGTGTTTTAAACTTAGTAAGAATGAGTTTAATAGTTTCTCTTCAAACTTTTCTTTAATTGAGGAGGGCAGTGGAACGGATGAGAGGCTATCATCTCCAAGAAAATTGAACAGGTGACCAAGATCTAAGGTAGTCTTTGCCAACCACTTCCTTCTTAACTTATCTGATGACAGAAACACATACAAGCAACAACAGTACTGTTTGTAGGAAATATGCACTTAATAACAATAAACTTATTGTTCAAATTAGAATTGAAGATACCTGCAAGAAGAATTACATAAAAGCAGAAATAGTGATAAACATGTACATAAGGAAAAGTCAGACTCATTTGGCTAAGATAAACTTGTCTAGCAAAATATTCAGAACATAAGTTTTGAAAGTTGTGGCGTGACCAGATTTTCAAAGGTCTCAAATGTAAGATGGTGGGCAGAGTTATAACAGAGGCCGCTAAATAACTAAACAATTTTCTTGTGAAAAAATTTGATAACATTTACTACAACTTGGGCTATAAGGAGGGACCTAATGTTTCTTAGGCCAGATGCTACTGAAAGTTAAGTTGAAGGCATGATTCTTAATATGTTTCTTACTTTCTTAACATTTTATCTTAAACATGTGGCCATTGAACCAAGTTTTGTCAGAGTCTCGTTTCATACCCTTAAGTTTTTTGGTCAATAACTGGTCTTTCTTGATATACAATGTCTGTTTCCCTAAAACAACAATATCTAATATTTGTTCTTATATCATTGTATTCCCTGTTCTCAATTCCTCGCAATCAACTTTTAGTTGATAAGGTGTATAGGTGAGGGGACTAGTATTTAGATGCTGGCATCTTCCAGTAGGCCTTGGTATTCAGCTGTTTCCCCCTTATACAGAATCTATATCCTAAGAAATAGAAAGGGGAAGCAAATCTAAGGAGGACTCCTATAACAGTAGCCACCAAGGACAGCTGAAAGAGTTGATGCTAATAAACTATGGAACATATAGTTAACTTTAAGAAAGAGGAGTCCTCAGTGGGCTGCTGGGGAGAAAAAGAATTACCTTTTAGCAATTCAAAAAGAGCTTTCTATTATACAAATCTTTATAGGTAGGTTAATTGCTGCCAAGATTTCCTTTTAAATCAAAATTAAAGTATGCAAGATCAATGCCATACAATGAAATGTCATCATTTTTGACTACTTCACATGCTGCATAGAGCTTTTGTACTGATTTTAGTTCATTGGGGAGCTGTAAGTATTTAAAAATTTTTATTTATTATTATTATTTTTAATCCTGAAATGTTCATACTAACGTGAGGTAAGAATCTCCATAAGATTTTCCATGTTTAAAAATATGAGAATAAATTATTTTATCAAGATTTTTAAATAACTGAAATACAGTAAGTAGCTCTGAACATTAAAAACTAAGAAAAATAATGGACCTGGAGACTTAGTTTTATTGTGATTCTTTAATTTCAGGATGGCATATTGTAAACATGCCCATGACACTTAGTCTCATCTTTTTGTTCCTTTCAGTTCTGCTTTTCTTTAGGAGCTGGAATGAAGCCACATTTTTTTCCATCTCTTCCTTGGCCAAACATTCCCCAGAAAGGAACATTTTTTAGTCTATTAATCTGTAGCAAACCTCCATAAGAAAAGTAGGCATGACAGTTTCCATGTTCCTTTAAAAATTCAACATAGTTGAATAGTGAGCCATGTCTCCACTTGGCTTTCATACCAATGATTTCCCCTTCTTTCATTTGTTAAGTTTTATTAAACGAATTGCCAATGTAAATGACTGGGCAGGTCAGTTAACTGTCTCTTTAACTATGAGCAGCCTTGGTTCTTTGTGAATTCCAATGTAAATGCTTAGTTATTAGCCTTTTTTTTAAAGATTAGACAACACACCAAAGTAATAGTTTGTGCCATATACCTTATTTATATAGTTAGTTGTTTATTTTGAAGACAACTGGTTTAGTTTAGAGAGAGTTTCACTTATTTTTTCATAACAGATGGGCTGGATATATCACATATGCGGTACATCAAAACATCTTAGCCATTTAAAAACAAGCTATTGAGAGCACTCAACTGATGCCTAAAAGAAAATATTGGTGGGTTAATTTAAAATTTAATAATATTCCAGAAATACAGAAAATATTTTATATTTTTATTATTTTTTTAAAGTTAATACTTCATAACTAATTACCAGTTTCAATGTGTTATTCTTCGAACAGTTTTGTCACATTTTGCCTTCTAAATTTAAAATCCTGTTGTTTAAATTCCACATATGAGTTAAAAATGCAATGATCAAAATTGTTTTCTGAAATTTCGTGTCATAAAATACGTAGGAAAAACAAACATAAGATATATATCAAGCTAAATATAAGCAGCAATGAAAATAATGTATAAATAGCCATTCATCTGTTAAATGCTTATGTCACGGAGTAAAGGGCAATTATATAAGAATTGGGAATAACTAAGAAATCAAGAGGAAGGGAATACAAAAATCTGAGAAAACCCAATCAGGCAATGAAGAGAGGAGATTTTTGAAATTATTGTATTGTGAGGTAAGTGAAAGTTTATCAGTAAACAATAAAGCTGAGTTTGATTTTGAATGCTTCCTTCTAATGCTTACATGCCTAATCTCATTTAGCAAACCAATATGATATTAAGTCCTAAATGCTGCATTAAGATCTGTATATGTTTAGGTCATGGGAAGTTAAACGCACACACACACACAGGTTTTTAAAGTATAGGCATAGTCATGATTACATGGAGGTAAACATCGTGGATCTGTTAAGGATAAGATGATGTCATAATACTCTAAGATGAGAAGGCATGAGGCTCAGTCATTACTCAAGAAACCTTGTCTGATACGGGAAAGTTCGGCAACTTCCCTTGCTTTCTTACACAGGGAGGCTGAAACAGAAACCACTGTGTGAAGTTTCACTGACAGAAATTTGATGATACTGAGAGAATTACAATAATTTTCTGAACATTAAAGTCAGCTACTCTGAAATAAAGGGTGCCACAAAAAAGCCTGCTTGCTTCTCATTGTATGTCCAGAAAGATCTATCCCTAATATGAGTGAGAATGCTTTTCATTCCTTAGGACTTTGACTACTGTGTTTCTTAAATTTTGGCACTTGAAGTTGAGTTTGGATTCAAAAGAAAAAAACTAACGCATACCTTATCAATATTAGATGGTTTCAGTTGTCTTGAAGCTTTCTGTATATATCTAATCCTGAATCCTACGTGGCCTTATGTGCAAGTGTTGTCACAGATGTTTGGAAATTCTTTTAGTATTGCAAATTCAAGAAGTTTAAGACCTTCCACCTGGAGCTGAAGAGTGTAGGGACTGCTATGTTGGTGAAGATAAACTCTTGCTGAACAGGATTTTTTAAATAAGTGAGTATCATCATTGTAATGTTACACTGCTGCGTGAAATGGTACATGACTTCATGGGTTATCTTTCCCAAGACTATCTAATCCTAGAGGCGACATAAAGCTTGCTGGATAAACTTGTGGAACCTGAGACTCTCACGCAATAATCAGTTATGAACTTGCAACTTCTTATAAACCCTTCCCTGGGCTGGACATTAAAATTCTATAAAAGAAAGGATCTCGTTTTGTCCTTGGGAATCAGGTGCTATTGGTAGAACATGGAATAAATAAAAATGAGTTAGCTGGCAGAATCATTCTCAGGTGAAGGAATAAAAAGCAGATATAAAAATGTACTAGTGAAAAAATAGAAAAACTCAATGGAGATAGTTTCAGAAATACAGATCTTCAAGTGGTGCAGGCTGTGATAAGGAATTAGTTTCCATGATACAGATTTACAGAGAACAATTCAAATGCTCTTTACAAATTAAACATTTTAATGATTCCCTTTTGAAAAACATTGAGCAGGGTGTGATATTAAATCCAATGTAAAGTTCTTGCTTCGGACAGCTCTTAAAAAATAATCCAGTATTTTGAAGTCATTTTTATGTTAGTCCTCAACTACTGGGAAAGTATCTCAGTATCAAAATGTCTGGACACCATAACATCACAGTTATAGATTTTACCCAAGATTGCTTTTTTACATGAGCTACCTAAGGATGTTTTAATTAGAAATAAGCACAGCACGCCAGAATGTGCGATTTACACTAAAAACTACATAGGAAAAAATGTCAGTTTATATGGAATTCCAGAGACTTTTATTCATTTATTAATTCATTTATCCAAATAATTTCTATTTTATACAAACTCATTGAATGTGTAATGGAGAATTTAAGATGCAGGGAAGAGAATGGAACGTAAATTTTACAGATATACTAGTAATATTGAGGCTGCTTTGTTCATGAAGGGAAGAAAGACTAGCAGATGCGAGGGTAAAAATCTCACTAATTTGGGGCTTCCCTGGTGGCGCAGTGGTTGAGAGTCCGCCTGCCTATGCAGGGGTCACGGGTTCGTGCCCCGGTCCGGGAAGATCCCACATGTCGCGGAGCGGCTGGGCCCGCGAGCCATGGCCGCTGAGCCTGCGTGTCCGGAGCCTGTGCTCCGCAACGGGAGAGGCCACAGCAGTGAGAGGCCCGCGTACGGCAAAAAAAAAAAAAAAACAAAAAAAACAAAAAAACTCACTAATTTGAAATTAGGGAGATCTTACTATCAACTAATACAGGAAGATCAAGAATGAGTTCTCAGCTAGACCTGTACTCTTTGACAGTTATTGTGCTAGATGTGAGGCAATGAAAGATGACTAAAAGATGCTCATTGCTTTCACGTTACAGCTGACATGGCATTCAAGTGGAGGTATAACATGGATCAAAGCACAGATGCAGGAGAGGGTGGCCCATGCAGGAAATGGGGAGCAGCGCTTCCAAATAAGTACTCTTTGTACTAAGATGAATCGATTAGACTCATGTCACAGAGAAGTTTGAAGCCATATAAAGGATTTGGGGCTTAATTCCCTGGCACAGTAGAGTATGTACACCTTACAGAGTGTGCAAGGTGATGTTTTGGGTGTGAAAAGATAATAATAGACCTATTTTATTCTTATCTTGTAGCAAAAAGAAAAGGAAACTTAGGCTTTATTCTTATTTATTGCACAGATTTACACTGACATCTTCAGCCAGCCATATATCAGAATGGTCACTTGTCGTATATAAGGCACAACTCCCTGAAAAGAGCAGGGTAGTAATTTTGCAATGTAGATGGAGTGACCAGTGGAAGCCTCCTTCATCTATTTGCTTTCAGCACTTTGTGAATGATTTGATAGTTTAGACGTACCTAAGGAAGGAAATTTGGGTTTACCATATTTAGTTTTAACTAAATTAGACCTCATGAGATGAGCAAGTACATGAAAAGATCCAGGCAGAGAAACTATGGATTGATAATAATGCAAGTAATGCAAGTATAAGTAAACCAGAAAGTGGCAGTGGAAATAATAGGAGCAGCCATTATTAATACTGTTAGACTGAGGTCTTCATCAATCACATACTGGATATAAACAATGGCTATTTAAAAATCAAAAGAAATCGTGTTCAGACTGCCATTTAAATTATGACTTTACCTGCGTGCATGTGTGTGTATATATGTATATTGCCTTCAAATGTTAGCTAATGATAGTAAAATACTATTGTGCTTAGCAAGGTATTTTTATATGGCTTATTTCATGTTGATCTCATTATTGCTTATTCCCCTTATTTATTTTTGTACATTTTGTGATGCCCGTCAGCACAGTGACACATTTATGTGCTTTATAAATGAATTTTAAAATATGCAATGAGAAGTGCTCAAATTAAAAAAAAAATTATAAGGCTGAGTAATAAAAACACTCATTCTAGACTCTATCTAGAGAATGGAAAACCATTAAAGCTTTTAGAGTACAGGAACCAAACGCTCAAAATTTTGCATTAGCAATATTATTCAGGTTGCAGTGTGTAAGATAAATGAGAGTAGCATAATTGCTTTGAGAGATGATGCCAAAGCAGAGTCTTTGTGACCCGTCATCTGGAGAGCCTATGAGTTCCTTTCAAGCAGTTGCTGTGTTCTCCTAACATCTGTATGCTCAGCAGTATCTCATGTGATAGAGGCTATTGGAAGTGCCTGACACATATTTGTTAAATTGAATGGAGTATTCACAAGCTCATTTCTTTGTTAAGCCTTTGAAAGACCATTGTTAGTGTCATCTTTTGACTAATCCTTCCTACTGAAATTACCATCTTCTCTCCCTTTCTTAGAATATTTGATACTTCTGCTACAGCCCTTACACTATTCTGCCTTATGCTATATGTATTCATGTAACACATGGATAAGTTTCAAGCAAATTTAGAATGTAAACTCTTTCAAAGGGGAATGTACAATATTGATCCGACTACTTAAATGAGAAGTTTAATGTTCATATAACTAAACAGGGATAGAGAGAACTGTCAAGAGAGATAGAGCCAGGGACTCCAGTGGGTGGGTGTCTCTCTCCCTCTCTCTCCCACCTCCCCTAGGCAGCTTCCCTGGGAAGAGGTGTGAGAGAGGCAGGTGAAGAGGGGAACATGTCTGCTGGAACATCTTCACTCTAGCAAGATGACTCCGTAACAGAGAGAAAAGAGATTATCTTCCAAGATTGTGAGTTTGAAAAAAATCTTCCCAAAAGGACCATGAATAAATTAGAATATGGGCCACTTCTGGAAAAATCACCCTGGTCAGAAGAACACCTCTGTAGTGAACTCCACAAGGCAAGTACTATTAAGTCCACTTTAGACTCAGCTAAATGCTCTCCATATGCACAGGTAATACAGGGGAAAACAGGGACCTAAGTCCAGATCTTTGACCTTATTATCTGCTTCATGCTATGTGCATATACGGAGAGAAACTCTATTATCTGGAATAACTAATATTCCCCTACATCTGGACTAATTCTAATATACTAACTATAATTGAAGAGATCTGATACAGAGTAATAATAAGTAGCAAAACCTCATAATGGTAATATATTCTGTGTCACAATTAAAACAAAAGGTCAGGGCTTCCCTTGTGGTGCCGTGGTTGAGAGTCCGCCTGCCGATGCAGGGGACAAGGGTTCGTGCCCCAGTCCGGGAAGATCCCACATGCCGCGGAGCGGCTGGGCCCGTGAGCCATGGCCACTGAGCCTGCGTGTCCAGAGCCTGTGCTCCGCAACGGGAGAGGCCGCAACAGTGAGAGGCCCGCGTACCGCAAAAACAAATAAACAAAACAAACAAACAAAACAAACAAACAAAAAAGGTCAGAGAAATATTTCAGAATTTAAAAAACATCCATGTTTGTTAATGCTAGCATAATTTTAAAAAGGAAAAAACCAAGAAACTTCCTAACAGTCCAATAATAGGAGAATTGATAGTTTGTAAATAAAATAATTAAACGAAAGATTCATAATTATATACTGAGTATGGTTTCCAATCTATTAAAATTTGGAGAGGAGCAAGATTTCTTTGAGCATAACTTTTGACTTTTTATTATGTAAATGTTTTGTCCTACTCAGAAACTGTATTCAATAAAAAAGAATGAAAAACTAACCTTGAATTTGAATGGCAATATCAACAAATGAACATAACTATATGTCAAATACATAATACAACCACAGGGAAAAAACTTTTACCTAACTTATGTACACAAAATTTGACTTGACACCTTTAGCAGCATAGATTCTAAGGACAAAAAGTGCAAAGAAAATTTGAACTGTACTTGGTAGGATTGTTGTTGTTAGTAGTAGTTGTTTTGTGTGTATTGCAGAGTAGAACAAATAAATGCCTATATTAGTATGGTTGGGAACCAGGATTCTCATGATGGGAAATGGAGCTACGAACATGGAATTGAGGTTAAAGGATATAGAAAATAAATAAGGAAACACAGAAATACACAATCTGATTTCCAATATTAATAAGACCCAAAAAGAAAACAAGACAGAGTCACATGAAAATAAGTGAGGCGATATTAGCCAAAATCACTTTAAAAAGGCAAGTTTGGAGGTGAACTCTGAAGATCTAAGTAGATGCATCCATGATCTAATTTGTGAGAAGAGCGTCCTGAACAGAGGGAACAGCAAGCGTAAAGGCACTGAGATAGGATCAGACTTGTCACACGTGAGGGTTCTATGTCTCTCTTGTGTCTGAAGGATGGTTGCGGAAGCTGGGTTTGGAGGTATAGGTATGGTCCAGGTTAGAAAGGGTCCTGAGGCCAAAAAAGGAATTGGGATTTTCATCTGAGTGAAACAAGATGTTATGGGACAGTTTTAAGTAGGGGAGTGATATAATTTTATTTAGGGTTTATTACAATCCTTTTTGTTTCTGTGTGAGAAATGGAGTATAAGAATCTAAGCATGGATTAGGATGGTAATAGTAGAGATGGAAGACGGTAGATTAATGTAAGATATATTTGGGAGACAGAATCAAACAAATCTGCTGCTAGATTGGATGGGAGAGACTAAGTATCAAGGATAAATCCAATAGCTTTGTCTTAAGCTACCGGATGAATGGATGTGTGAATACTGGGATGGGAAAGACAGAGGGAAGACCAGGCTGAGATGAAGTGGTGGGGGAATCAAATATTTTATTTTGGCCATATAGTGCTTGTGATGCCTACCCTATATTCAGTTGGCGATGTCTGGTATATAGTTGGATACAACATTATGGAGCTCCAACCAAAAAAGGAAAGAAGGCAAGAAGGAAGGAAGAAGGGAAGGAAGGAAGGGAGGGAGGGAGGGAGGAAGATAGAAGGTCCAGAGCTAGAGATATAAAATTGTGAGTTACAGAAACATAAGATAATATTTATAAGCAAGTGACTATAAGAGATCATTTAGAGAATGACTGTAAGCACACTCCAAGCCCAGAGGGCACCCATTTAGAGACAAGGAAAAGGAGAAGAAACATGAAAATGAGACTGAGAGAAGCTAACAAGGTATGGGGAGAGCTAGGTGTGTGTGGTGTGACAGAAGCCAAGAGATGTGTCTTTAAAGAGTAAAGAACCGTCAAATGATGCTAAGAAGCCCTAGTAAGGTGAGAAGTGACTACTGTACTTGACAATATGTAGATAGCTGATGTTTTTAGTAAGATCAGTTTCAATGGAACGCTTACTGTGGGTGCCTATCTGAATATGACAAGGAGAGAGTGTAGTGAGGAAGGGGCAAGGGAAACATAAACAACTCCTAAGAATTTTTGTTGAAAAGGAGAGCATGGAGGGAGATATTCTAAGAGAGAATCTTTTTTTAAGATGGAGGATCTTAGTAGACCATGACTAGAAATGATGCTTTTGAAAGACAGATATTAGTGGCAGAAAAAAAAATGACTGCAGGAAAAATAAATTAATTAAGGTAAGACATGATTAGATACAGAGCAAAAGTAGCTTTTAATAAAAATAGGGGCACTTTTGCACTAGGATGGAAGGCAGAGAATATGGATATAATATGAATATAGTTTGGTAGATTTGGCAATGGCAAGATGAAAATGATTCCTGCAGATGATTTTTCATATTTCAGAATGTGAAGTAGGAGCATGTATATATTGGTACATGCATGCCTGGGACAGGAAAAATGGTGGAAGGAGGTGTTGGAAGCCTAAAGAGAGAGAAGAGAATGAGAGTGTAGGAAATCAAACCCAGAAAGAATATTCAGTAGGACTGGCAGACAATTTTCCGCACATATTTGCCCCACTCGCAAAGCAATACTTTTAATTTAGGTATGTGCAGGGAATGGATGCTAGCATTCTGGATAGAGGGCTGTGTTGTGAAGATCTGAAACAGAACACTTTCAAAGATGGAGAAGGAGGAAGAAAGTTTCAAGCACACCCCAAAGCACTGCTCTAACAAAATAGCAAAGTTTTTAATGAATCATTAAAAGTAACAGCAACAGATCATAAGATAGGTCCTATGGTTGTACTCATATGGGACCCAAAACTCTATACACATTTAATATTATTATATATTAAGGTTGAATTTATTTTTCAGTCTAATACATAGTACAAGCCATGACAATTTCAATAGCTGGTGGCTCCTAGTCTAATTATAAAGTGAAGAATAGTATTTTTTGGCAATGGTACAACTGTTTTCATTCAAAAACTCTCCCAAACCTCCCACTTCACCATCCTCACCCCCATATAGCATTCCACCACTAGAACCCCATCTAGGAATGCAAAGAACTGAAATCTTCAGTATAATATGCAGAGATACTTATATATATGAACTATATACAGTACTCTTCCAAATTAATTTGAGGTATACACTTTTGATAAATGGCTTTTATTGTTGATGTTAACACTAGGAGATAAGCAGAACAGAGAGATATATCATATGGCCACATGATGCAAGTGAGAATCACTTAGTAAGAATTGTAATTTTTTTGAATTCTTAACTATCGTACTTGCAAATAGAGGCTTCAGTTTGGGTTCAAAAAAATTGTTATGACAAGATCAAAGAGAAATCAATAGTAAAACAAAACTATAGCTTCCAAAAGGCAAACCCCCAACTATCATTTTTGTCTTAATCTGTATGCAAATTTCTAAGACTCCCCAGTTGGCATGTCCATATATGAAGATGTGTTACCTCTTATTTGAAGGCTGAATCACTATGAAGCAGAGAACACTAGACCAGAAGCCCAGATTTCTTTTGTTCAGAATTCCCCTTTAAAGAGGAAAAACAAAGAGAAGCCAAAGGGAGTGGTCCATTTCTCATCTATCACTCAACGAATTGATCCTCTGAGAAGGTGTCAGAGAAGCAATCACAGAATGAATGTCCAAACCATCTGCCACAGACCTGCCAACAATGGAAATGGGTAACCTTAACCTGCACCCCGAAGATTTTGCCATAATCGGTTGGACAAACAGATCTTCTTGGTCAAAGAAAACATTTTGTGTATCAGAGTTTTACTAAAAGAATAAAGTCTGAAGAACAAGTTACTTTTTGTAAGAAATAATTATCAGTTTTGGAGAGAATGCTATAAACCATGTAATTACAAGGTCAGATGACTCTGTTGCTGTCGTAAATTTCCCTCGACAGCACTTCGAGAGAAAGACATTAAAGTATGAATGATAGGAATGATATATATAGGCTTAATGCATGAGATTATTCGAATGGGTTTTAACTTCATGGAGAAAGATATTCCAAAAGTGAGTGGCACTATTTTACAACGGACAATGTATAAATGACATTTCTGGTTACTGGATATAAAAATATACTTCTACAGCATAACTAAAGAAAACATCTCATGTGAAACCTCAAAGCTAGGACTCATTACACTACCAAATTCATATTTTCATGTGGTTTCCTCCTAAGGCAATAAAACAACCTTTTTTTTTTTAAAGAATTTTATTTATTTATTTATTTTTGGTTGTGTTGTGTCTTCGTTGCTGCGCCCGGGCTTTCTCTAGTTGTGGCGAGCGGGGGCTACTCTTTGTTGTGGTGCGTGGGCTTCTCATTGCGGTGGCTTCTCTTGTTGAGGAGCATGGGCTCTAGGTGCGAGGGCTTCAGTAGTGTGGCCCGTGGGGGCTCAGTAGTTTTGGCTCGCAGGCTCTAGAGCACAGGCTCAATAGTTGCGGTGCACGGGCTTAGTTGCCCTGCAGCATGTGGGATCTTCCCAGAGCAGGGCTTGAACCCATGTTCCCTGCATTGGAAGGTGGATTCTTAACCACCGCGCCACCAGGGAAGTCCCAAAAACCATTGTTTTTTTAACAGACACAGACAGTATATCATCAAACAAAATAATGAAAAGCCTAAGCAAATATTTAAAACTATTACAACTAGAAGAAACACTAGAGATCACTTAACCCAAACTTCTAATTTTACAAACAGGAAAATTAAGACTGAAAAATTAAATGACTTGCTCAAGGACACAAATCATGAACAGCTGTCAGCATCAGGTCTAACCACGTAAAATCTGAAAAAGTCTCTCCCTTTCCCTTTGAAACATAATCTGCTCCACTCTTCCAAATGGACTCTTTCTCTTGCCTACCCTTTCAGTGTCTACCTATGACCAATTACTCAAGACCTCCTTCTCTGTACACAAGTCACTGCCATGTTGGGCTTGTCTTCCATACTTGTCCCATATATCAAGCCTCCCCAATGCCATTAAGCCTATCTGATAGAGTAAATTACAAACTGAGGAATGCTCGTGCAGAACACTACAGTTTTTCTACTTTGAGGGGTGCATGGGAGATGGGGGGACATGAATTTTGATAATCACTTCTTTAAGGAGACCATCACTCTTTAACAACTCAAAGGAATAGTGGGAATTTTGAGCCCAGTCTCTTAACCGCTATGTGTTGGTTACTCTTAATGGATGAGAAAATAGCCAACACTCAGGGGTTAAAAGAATAGACTCTAAAGTGGTCTGTGTGGCTTGAATTTAGGTTCCACTTTCTACAAGCAGTGATTTTTTTTTTTTGGCCTCACAGCGCAGCTTGCAGGATTAGTTTCCAGACCAGGGACTGAACACAGGCCCTTGGCAGTGAAAGCACAGAGTCCTAACCACTGGACCGCCGGGGAATTTGCTATAAGCAGTGATTTTAAACAATGACTTCATCGGGACGGTACGAAGATAACATGAGACTATCTATGTAAAGTACTTACAGTAAAAATGAGCACATAGCAAAAACTAAATGTTAGGTTATTATTATATCTAGTGGGTATTATTCAACTCCTCCATCTGTTGTCATCCTGTTAAAAGCTGGCTTCCATGTTATTCCACTGAAGCTGCTCTTACAAAGGACACTATTGACCAACTAAATGACAAATGTAGTGGCCCATTTTTAGTACCCGTTCTGTATCAACACTCTCCAACACTTGACACTATTTACCTCTCTGAGTGTCTTCAAATTCTCTCCTTTTTTGACTTTTGTGAATCCCCACCCTTCCCAGCTTTTTATATATGACCCTTCATTTCTTCCCTCTCTACCCTTTTTCCTGATGATGTCATTTACTTCAAAGCTTGCAAACCTTCCCAGTAGGCCAGGAACTCTGATGTCTGTTTCTAGCATTTATCTAGCTCCAGAGATATGTATAGATCTAATTTCAAATTGACTTCTTCATATTTTTATTTTAATGCATGGAACCAGAACACGGAACTCATTAAATGTTCTTGCGACTAACTTCCCCTGAGTTTCCTGTCTTTAGAAATTTTATCTCCATCCACTTCATTGAAATTCTCAAAGGTTTCTTTGATTCTTCTTTCCAGCATGCCTTGAATGACATTTCATCCCTGTTTGCTTGGGACAGTTTCAATTTATACCTGCCATTTCATCTCCATTATTAACAGAAATTTCTTTCACTCTTAAAGTGTTGTGGTGTGGATGATAAATCATACAATTATCCTAATCATGTTAGGCATCCAACCTACTTCACAATTATCAGAATCTTGATATTTTTTTCCATCCTCTGTAGTGTAGGCTTCCATTT
The DNA here is from genome assembly GCF_039906515.1 of Pseudorca crassidens. NCBI lineage: Eukaryota > Metazoa > Chordata > Mammalia > Artiodactyla > Delphinidae > Pseudorca > Pseudorca crassidens. The sequence continues at coordinate 116,836,193 of NC_090300.1, read as the reverse complement.
TTTCATTTTGGACACTATTAACAGTCTCTTTAAGGATCATTGACACCAATATATTTCTGATTACTATATTTTCCAATGGCTACTAAACTGATCTTCCTAAACACAAGGCTAGTATTGCTTTTTCCCTTCCTAATGATTTTCATTCTTTCTCAGTGGCCTACAACACAAAGTCCAGTACCCTCTTCTATTTTCCATTTGCTCATCTCCCTTCCCTACTACCTTTACATTCAAAGATAGGCCATATAGTAGAATAGTAGTTTTAGATTGGAGAATATAAGTTAATAAATAAAGAGTAGACATGTAGTGATGTCTTTCTACCATAACAGCTATGAAATAAATGCTAGCAGACTATAGCATTTCCTGACACTGTATATCAGTCATTGAAGAGGGATAATATACATTCCTACCTGTCCGACAGGGCTATTGTAAAACTCAAATGTGACAACATGAGCATGTTTAAAATCACCATTCAAGGTGCATGACTATTGTTTCTGTTATTGTGATTCATCTCTCTCCTAGCCAAACCAAATGCATTTATGATTAACAGATGCTTCTGTTAAGAATAGAAATATTCATATGAGTGTTTCTGCTATTCACAGGGGGAAACACACTCTCCAAAAAAATAAATTTTGTGAGAATTCCATTATCAAAATTTTCTTTGATATAAAACTTTAGGACTTACACTTTCCCCAATTTTAATAGCAATTGAAATCTTTATAGCTATAAATGTATAATTAAACATAACCTTTTAAAGGTTTTACCTTTCACAGATTTATAGACAGTCAAATTACTTTCCTGATTTTTAAAGCTATATTTGGGCAGGCTGATACTGTAACCGAAAGTGGAGTCCGGCTGCTCACTGCTCAAAGGCCAATAAAGAAGCAAAGTTGGTGGAAAGGAAAGTTTGCTTGATTTTGGATGCCGGCAACCCAGGAGGGGGTAGTGGGGGTGGAGGGCGGGGAGGGCGGACTCCTGTCCAGAGGCCAACTCCCCACTACTGACAATCAGTGGGTAAGAGCTTTTATAGACAGAGCGAGGAGACTACAGGAAGAAACAGCAGAGTCAGCTCTGACAGTCATCTTGAAATTGATCATTGGTGGTCTGACCAGCGTCGTCTTGATTGTTTTAGGTACAGTTAGTCTTCAGTTCCAGGGTCGGTATGTTTCCATTTCTTTGAGGCAAACTGTCGGAACTGTGGCAGCTTATGTCATGGCTACGGCCTGGCCATCATGTAGCTAACTTCTTCCAACTGGTGGAGCTTTCAGTATCTATAAGACAGCTCACAGGATATGGCTCAGAATATTATCTATAGCCCTTGAAAAGGAACTAAAGGTCCTTGACTTTGCTTAGTGACTATTATTGTTTGGTTCTGTTTGACTGCCTTTCTTTGCTTCTGCGTTTTCTCACTTCTCTGATTAAACTTATTCTTTGGCTAAAGTTTGTTCACAGACAAAAGGCAGGTGGAGGACATGGGGGTGAGTGGGGGAGGACCATAGGGTCCTGCTCCATTTCAATACCTCATCAGAAATAGGTCCAAATTTCATCACCATTACCTTTAGAGAGCAATAAATTATGAGTGTATTAAGTACAGTCCTCACCTTCTAACATCGACAACCCAGGATTAGGAATGCACATAAACAGAAAAGATGAAGATCAAAACCATCCTAAAAGTGCAGAATCAGTAAAGCATATGTGTGTATATAAATTCCATGCTCAAAAAATAAATGTGAAGGTTGTCGTTCATTTATTTTTGTCCTTTTAGATATTTATATCTACATTTTATATATGTGTGTCTGTGCATGTGTTCCTACATATACTATATAACATGTATATATTCCATACCTTTATTAAATATATATATTCCATAATTTAAGGGGATACATAGGCTCATAAATTGACTTTTTGAGATTACTGACCACGTACCTTCAAATGAATTAGCTTAGACTATAGGAAATTGAGTTTTAAAAGGGAATTGAATATCAACAGTTTCCTATGGTTTGATTAATAGCAAATGGGAACTGGCTAAGAGCATTTAAATAATTCTGCTCATGCATATATGGTCAATTTATTTAGGACAAAGGAGCCAAGAATATATAATGGAGAAAGGACAGTCTCTCCAACAAATGGTGTTGGGAAAACTGGACAGCCACACGCCAAAAAATAAAAGGACAGAAAGAACGAAAAGAAAAGAAACTGGACCACTATCTTAATATCACACACAAAAACTAACCCCAGATAGATTAAACACTTGAACATATGGCCTAAACCCATAAAACCTCTAGAAGAAAACATAGGCGGTAAGTTCCTTGACATAGGTCTTGATGATGTTTTTGGATTTGATACCAAAAGCAAAGGGAACAAAAGCAAAAATAAACAAGTGAGATAATATCAAACTAAGGTTTTTGCACAACAAAGGAAACCATCAACAAAATGAAAAGGCAGCTTACCAAATGGGAGAAAATATTTGCAAATCAGAAATCTGATAAGGAGTTAATATCCAAAATATGTAAAGAATTCACAAAACTCAATAGCAAGAACAAATATGTGATTAAAAATGGGTATTGTATCTTAAGAGATGTTTTTCCAAAAAAGACATACAGATGGCCAACAGACACATGGAAAGATACTCAACATCACTATCAATGAAATGCAAATCAAAACAACGAGTTATCACCTCACAACCTGTTAGAATGGCTATTATCAAAATGACAAGAAATAAGTGTTGGCAAAGATGTGGAGAAAATGGAACCCTTGTGAGCTGTTGGTGGAAATGTAAATTGGTGCACCTACTGTAAAGACAGGAGGAGCTTCCTCCAAAAATTACAAATAGAACTCCCATATGACAGGAATTCCACTTCTGGGTATTTATCTGAAGGCAATGAGAACACTAACTTGAAAAGATACATGCACTTCCCCGTTCATTGCAACTTTATTTACAATAGTCAAGACATGGAAGCGTTCATCTCACTGAAATCTTTCCTGGTGAGAGGATGCCCTGGCTGATGAGTGTTTGCTATCACAATACAAATACTGTATTTCCCTGTCAGGGCCTGGGAAGATAGGCTGATTTTTAAAGGGTAGGCATTAAGAAGTAAGATCATAGAACTTCCTTAATAATGTTCTGATTCTCAGGATATTTTTCTTATTTCAAAGAAGAGACTTAATTTTATTTCTTTAAATAGCCCTTTCTGTGTGATTTTTACTCCTCTGATAATTCCACTTTTGGAATCAAGCTGTGTCTCTCTGAAGTCTCTAAGACACATAACTTCCATACCTTCCTACTATGCTTTATCAGTTATCACGCAGTGTAGTCACATGTATCTTCAGCATTGAGTTTTAGAGAAAAGAACATGAAATCAAAAGTTATAGGACATGAGTTTAAGGTCAAACTCAAATTATTTACTATAGGCAAATACATGTGTTATTGTAGACGAGTTATTTTAACATTTACCCTTTAGTTTACTTATCTGGAAATGGAGATGATAATAATGACACATATCCGCAAGGTTATTACTTTGAAGAATTGATGACCTATGAGAATAGCCCTTTATAAACTGTAATGTGCAAAGTAAACCCCACTGATGCTTGAGAAAACAGAATTATAACAAAATTAACAGTTTGACAAATTAAAATTATTTTGAAAAATATTTTAATATAGCCCACAGCTAATGTTCTATGTGACTACATATGATTATTAAAAGAAAAATGAATAGGAATTTGGTGTTTCTAGATAGCAATTGTAACTCTGCCTATGGCAAGCCTGAATAAAAATTAAGCAACTAATGAATATAAAAATAAGAGATTTTGGTCTTCAGTTCATTATACCAACACACACAGTACCATTCTAAGGCAATGGATTGTTGCACTAAACTTTTATCTAAAGAGAGAAATTTCCATTATAGGTCTTACAATGGAATTAGTTGTTTTAGTTACCACAAAGAGTTGCATTTAAATAAACTTCATTCAAAATTTATTAGAATGTCAAATCTTCAAAAGAACTGAGTCATTCTCACTTTCAGAGCTAAAAATCATTTGGTTTAATAATTCAACGAGTTCCTAACACAGTTGGAAATTTTAGTCTATGAAGAATTTCTCAAACAGGATTTCTCAAATATTTCGCTATCTAAAGCCATTTGAAATTTTATAGTAACACTGAAATGTTGTAGAAAATGATCCATAATAGCAGTTATGATTACAAGACAAGTACAAATTATATCTTATCTTCTTCTCTCTCTTTCTCTCTCTCTTTCTCTCTTCCAATAGAAGATAAAGGGCAAAACAATCTTATTATTGGGGAATATTATTTAAATTGACTTAAGGTTTTCTAGGGGACTTGACTGTCAAAGGATTAAATGAAAGTATCCAAGAATCATAGAGGATAGTTTTACCTGCCTGCAATGAAACAGTACAGGGTTGGGCGATTGGACATGTCAGTGTTAAGAGGTGAAAGGAACCAGAAAGGTTGAAGTGAACTGTTGGTAAATGTGGAAAATCTATGAAATTTGTGTCTGTAGATAATTAGAAAACAGTTAAAAGAACAGGAAATATTGTAGCTAAGGAAATGATGGACGAGAGGGCAATGTTTGTAAGAAAAGGGGAACAAAGGCAGAGAGGGAGGTGAGAAGAGTTTTTAGTAGGTCAATAGAAAGGTATTTTAAAATCCACAAACCTTACAGAGAAAACAAAGAAACATTGCCTCTTTTTCTTGTAGAATATAATGCAATCACTATTCAATTAGCCTAAAGCCACTTGTCATGGAAGAGAAATTTGGGGAGAATTGGAGAAAAAATTAAAAATTAGCATATTTTGGTTCTAAAAAATCCATTAGCTTGATATTAAATAGAGATGAAGACTAGAAAAAGAAATCTGGGACTTTTCAGAGAAAAGAATGTAGTTAAAATCTTGGGAAGGATTGAAACTTCTGATGGAATAGGTCTAAACTAAGGAAAGTGACTGGTATGAATTAACCGGCTAAGACTTCCATCACAAATGGCAGAAATAGGAGGAGCAGTGATAGGAAAGGAATGGACTAATATAAGGGGGCCATGCTCAAGTGCAGTCTTATTATAAAGAAACTATCTTTTTAACAGGCATTTGATGTGTCTGACAAGATGTTACATAATTAACAAGAAAGAGAAGGAAAAGACTAAAGTCAGCTTTGAAGGGGTAGATAATTAATTTTAGTTTAGTAGGCAGGTCACTAAGACCGGAACATCTGGATAAAGTAGAGGAACTCTGAAGAAGCTGCCATGGTTATGATAGAAACATTAAGTCAGTAGGAAAAAAAAATTCCTGCAGCTTGGGCAAGACTGAATGCTTTAGGATTCTGCAGGGGAATGAAATGACAGGGCAATGAATGATGACCCTGAGAATTCAGATGTCTCTTAGTACCACAGGAAGAGACCAGAGAATTGGGAATATTTGATGAAGCAAATCCAGGGAAGTTAGATGGCAGTAAGATCTATGTTTTGGTGGAGGACCTAGAATTTTCTTTTTAATTGAAGATTTTGAAAGAGACCTTGCACATAAGAGAAATTTTCACATCAGAAAAGAGTGTATAGTTTGTGTGTCAGGAGGAGCTAGAGATGTGTATATGTCCAATTAACAGGCTCTCACCCTTTGAGCTTCCTATTCACAGAAAAAAAATGCAGTAACATGAAAATACTTTGACAGAAAGCACAAGTAAACTAAGTAAACTTTAGCAATCACTTAAACACTCTTGATATATGTACTAGCTATTAGAGAGGTCTTTTAAAGAATCAAATGAATTAAATGAAATAATATAAAGGAAAGTTTTATATATACTTTCTATATTTTATATATATCTATTTTATATAAATAATTCTTATAAATGAAACTATATAATAAGGCAGATACATAAGTAAAGTGCCATGTTTCTATTCATTATTCATTTTTAATATTGTTGATAGAACACGATTTAGTAACTTAGATATCATTCATTCTAAGTAGAATGGAATAAATGAAATTATTGTTGGACCTCCTATTCCCTATAGAAATGTCATCTGTGGAAACTAAGCCTATCATCAACTTTAGGATATTAATAGGCAGGTGCTAGTGAGGGTTAAAACAAAGTAGAATATTTTAAAATTGGAGTCACAATCTTGATCAGTTATCTTATGTGGTCTTCTAATATGTATGTGCTGACATATGTATTCTATGTTATTAGCACAATGCACGTTTTTATGGTGACACAAAATGCAGTTTTACCTGTATTATTTCTAGAACTATGGGATCTGGATCAGTAGAATGTCAATTTTATTTTTAATAGTTAAAATAATAAGGAACAGTATTTCAGTGCCTTATATTGGATTTTAGAAGCAGAACTGTTTGAATTTTTGGCATCATAGATCTCCACAGTCTTTTCAGAACCTCAACAGGATAATAATTTTCTCATCTTATGAGAGGTCAGATAAAAAGAAATACATGTGTAGAAATATCTGAAAAGCATTTAATATCCTTTTTCAAATAGAATATTTACTATACTCACTGTATAAAGTCTAAAGATATGAAGAAGCAAATAAAAAATTCTTAACAGTTCCAACCACTGTTAATGTTTACATATATTCCCTTCCAGTATTTGCGTCTTGTGCGTATGCAGCTTACTACAATCCTATGCATAGGCGTGTATTTCTACATTTATATAGAGGAGATTACACTGAATACAAATCTTTACATCCCGCTTTTTTGCACAGCATTATATATGAGCTTTTCTGACATTATTTTTAAAAAGGGACCCTTCATAAACATTGCTTTATTTGCTCTAGGATTCTATTTGGGGATTATGTTCTAATTTATTTAACTAACCCTCTGCAAGGGCATCAGTCCATCTGTCATTCATTAAAAATATTCGCTGATTACAAAAAAGGAAAAAGCAAAAAAACTCTGGGAAAAATAGACTAAAAATCTATCTAATGAAATAGTAAATTATTCACATTTATTGTGTAAGAATATTTCTAGTTTATAAAACTTTAAAAGCACTTTGAAAGCTCTCTCTCTCTCTCTCTCTCTCTCTCTCTATATATATATATATATGTTGAATTTGCTATAATTATTAGCCAGTTGACACCAAAGACTACAGCTAAATTTGCAGTTCAGAAGCTAGACACAGGGCTTCCCTGGTGGCGCAGTGGTTGAGAGTCCGCCTGCTGATGTAGGGGACATGGGTTCGTGCCCCGGTCCGGGAGGATCCCACATGCCGCGGAGCGGCTGGGCCCGTGAGCCATGGCCGCTGAGCCTGCGCGTCCGGAGCCTGTGCTCCGCAACGGGAGAGGCCACAACAGTGAGAGGCCTGCGTACCGCAAAAAAAAAAAAAAAGAAGCTAGACACACTCGTTAGCTGTCTTGCCTCAGTAATCAATACTTTGTTTTCAGTCACTAACCATTTCACCATCTGTGACATTGATCCTTTTCTGGGATTCTCTAGTTCTGGAGAAATATCTGAAAAGTATCAGCACGTTGGACAAGCAAGATTCATTAAGAACAACTTTAATAAGTGATCAGATCCATCCTATTAGACATGATCTTCACTTATTCAAGAAACAAAAGTTAGCAACTTTATCTTAAATTCAAAACAAGCAGCCAAACAAATAAGATGTCAATCAGACAGGCAGACAATTAATCATGACTTATGCAACTGGTAAGCCTGATATATTGTGCTCCTGAATATTCAATGAAAAACAACAGCCATTCAGAGACTAAGGAAGCCTAATGCCAGCCAAATGACGATTAAACCTTAACCAAGGGTTCTCTTCTTGCATCCCATCTCTACCACTTCTTAGCCACGTATCTTTGGATTATGTTACCTAACCTCTCTGTGCCTCGTCGTCTTCATCTGTAAAATGGGAAAATCTGCCTGTGTTTACTGAAAATTTTAAATAAATGAAAATAAATTAAATATTTACAACAGGGCCTGGTCCAGAATGAGTATTTACTGAGTAAAGTGTACATATATATGTGTGTGTGTGTGTATATATATATATATATATATATATACACACACACACACATATGTATATATATATATATACACATATATATACACATCTCATACATAGTTAGCAACTAGCAGTTAGCAGTTAGAAAGCAAACACTTTTTACTCTTCCTTATAATATTAGCTTTTAAATACTGTTAATTATCCACTGCCAAATTTCTATCTAGTAATGTTAGATTTTCAATCATTTAATTTCTACAATTTGAAAAGTTTAGAGATGTCTTCCCTGTTCTCTGTTTCTTCCTTCCAGTTCAGCACACCCTTTCTATTACACTGTTTTCATTTTCCTGAAAATAAAATAAATATGTAATAAGTTATCATATAATTATATATATACACACACCACACACACACACACAAAACCGGCAAATTGAAAGCAAGATGAATTATACTAAAATTATTTGTATTTCAACAAATAATGTTTGGGCATATATTGACATAAAGAAGTAGTCAGATGTTTGCATCTATATGTAGAATCACTGTGAATATGACAGCCAAGGATGTAGACTGTTACATGTATCATTGATACCAGTACAAAACGTGACACCTTTGTCTGTGATGTGATCTGAGCAAAATAAATTACATTCTTACCTCCTTTCACAAGGCAGTTGCATAGTAAGAATTACTATGGAAAACAGAACTAGTTTCTAAGCTCAAATAATTACATTTGTTTAACCACATGAGTTCTCAATGGGATATCTGAATTTTTTTCATTTGGGAGAATCACCCTAAGGACTGCAGGACATACAGCATCTCAGGTTTCTACCCACAAAGTACTAGCAGCAACGCTACTTCGGTAATTACAACAACCAAATGCCTCAACAGAATTCTGAAGTCTGCCGAAGAGCAGTGATTCTCATTTTTTTATTTGTTATTGCTAGCCCCAAGCAGCCTTTTAGACACTTTTATCCCAATGGTATTCCTCAAAGCACAGATGCACTGTGCTTTGCACATATAAAAGTACAATTTTTTTCACCCCACATGATCAAATTTTCTCCCTTTTGAGGGTGAAATCTTCCCCAAAGAGAATGTCTGTCCTCAGAGGACTGGACCACCCTCATCAAGAGCCATAGTTTGTGCTGGGAAAGAACAGTTCCCGGTGCCAGACCTGTGTCAGGCCTGCCCACTGGGGTCCTCTGATCAGTAACACATTCCCAGGTCTGGGGCTGCGGGCACCTGCAGGTCCTCTGAGACAGCACTAAATAGAGAAATATGAGTTGCTGTCAGTTTGTATATGTATATAACCAGAGTGGTTCTATAAAAGTGTTAGATCATTTCACTCTTCAGCTCAAACTCCTCCAGTGACTTCCCGTTCCATTTAGATTAAAATCTCAAACCCTTACATTGGTCTGTAAGGGGCCTACGTGATCTGTTCCCCCACTTCAACTTCCTCCTGACCTCTGGGCACACCGACTTCTGGGCTTGCTCGTGAGGACAAGCCCAGCATACTCTTAATAACAAAAGCTTTGCATTTACTCTGCCTTCTCTTTGGAACACTCTTCCCTCTGATAGGAGCAGAGCTCACTTACTTCTTTCAGGTCTCTTAACTTGTTCAGTGAGTGACTATATACTGATTAAATATATATTTTGAAAGCACAGGTGATTAGGCACATTCTGGCATGTACGTGTTAGCTTATGAGGACTGCCAGAATACTTCAAATTACGTATAAACTGAAAATGACCACATATCTAGCACTCCGTAAAACTTGCCTTAAAAACAGCAAGATTGCTTTTTATAGGAAAAACATCTGACGCTTTCAGGTTGACAAGAGAGCATGGCTCCTTGCACTGAGCATAAATGAAAGGTGTTTCATATTTTTCCACCTGTAGACATTTTCATTTTCTCTTTACATAACACTACATGAACATGACTATGAAACACACTGACATTGTCTTTTATTCTTAAAATTGTGATAGACGTTTTACAGATGTTTTCCAAGCATGATCAAAACATGACATTAAAGACCCGAGTTGCTGATTCACTCACACAAGATTCTTGTGTAGCCGAACAGAACTTAGAATACTTAGGTTTATTAGGTGCACATTTACTCATGGTTTTATACTTAATTACTTATTCAGAAAAGCTTGCTGTGTGTGGATCAGTTCTCCAAGCTATGTCACCAAATGTAAATTTACCTCAAAATACAGTAAATATGAGTTCTCAGCCAAACTATTAAATTAGAAAAACATTTCAACCAGTTATAGTAAATTCAAGAGTTTGCATTATTTCCTAGACATAAAAGACAAAATATATTTTTTTAACATCTTTATTGGAGTATAATTGCTTTATAAGGGTGTGTTACTGTCTGCTGTATAACAAAGTGAATCAGCTATACTTATACATATATCCCCATATCCCCTCCCTCTTGCATCTCCCTCCCACCCTCCCTATCCCACCCCTCTAGGTGGTCACAAAGCACCAAGATGATCTCCCTGTGCTATGCGGCTGCTTCCCACTAGCTATCTATTTTACATTTGGTAGTGTATATATGTCCATGCCACTCTCTCACTTCATCCCAGCTTACACTTCCCCCTCCCCGTGTCCTCAAGTACACTCTCTATGTCTATGTCTTTATTCCCGTCCTGCCCCTACGTTCTTCAGACTATTTTTTTTTTCGTTTTAGTTTCCATATATATGCGTTAGCATACGCCATTTGTTTTTCTCTTTCTGACTTACTTTACTCTGTATGACAGTCTCTAGGTCCATCCACCTCACTACAAATAACTCAATTTCGTTTCTTCTTATGGTTGAGTAATATTCCATTGTATATATGTGCCACATCTTCTTTATCCATTCATCTGTCGATGGACACTTAGGTTGCTTCCAAGTCCTGGCTATTGTAAATAGAGCTGTGATGAACAGTGTGGTACATGACTCTTTTTGAATTATGGTTTTCTCAGGGTATATGCCCAGTAGTGGGATTGCTGGGTCATATGGTAGTTCTAGTTTTAGTTTTTTAAGGAACCTCCATACTGTTCTCCATAGTGGCTGTATCAATTTACATTCCCACCAACAGTGCAAGAGGGTTCCCTTTTCTCCACACCCTCTCCAGCATTTGTCGTTTCTAGACTTTTTGATGATGGCCATTCTGACCGGTGTGAGGTGATACCTCATTGTAGTTTTGATTTGCATTTCTCTAATGATTCATGATGTTCAGCATCCTTTCATGTGTTTGCTGGTAATCTGTGTATCTTCTTTGGAGAAATGTCTATTTAGGTCTTGCCCATTTTTGGATTGGATTGTTTGGTTTTTTTGATATTGAGCTGCATGAGCTGCTTGTATATTTTGTAGATTAACCTTTTGTCAGTTGCTTCGTTTGCAAATATTTTCTCCCATTCTGAGGGCTGAAAAGACGAAATCTTGAAATATTTTTCCAAGTTCTTCTATCAGCTTCCTGAGTCTCTCTATAAGAAATACACCCATGACAGTACCCCCTGCACCCACACGATTGCACATTTGGCAAATGGTGATATCAGGGGAACATATGTTCTAATTGCATTATTTCTGGCAGCAATCTGACAAAAATTTTATGTGAATCCCCAAAACTACCCTCACATTTCATGTCTTTTCTATGTGAAAAGATTTTTTACTTCCCTTCCCCTCAATATATTAAACATTTGCACTTCTACGTTGAAGGCTTCACTTTACAGCTCTTAAAACAATCTTTCATAATAAGAATAAAATTCAGTTGTGTTTTTCCATCTAAGTATTAATAACATTAGTATTTAAAGATGAGAACTTGATTTTATAGCATTTATATTAGAACGACATTATGTCATTTCATATAATGTGGGTTTCCTACTGGGAAATATGTGCATTCTAAATAGTATATATTCTAAAGAATTTTTTTTTTCAAATAAGTGTACTGTATTGGAGGGAGACATAAAGGCATTTAAAAAAAAATCAGTATTAGAATTTTGGCTAGTTGGCTAATTTGTGTTTAAATGTGTTACTGGATGGGTTTTATTAAGTAAGTCAATGAGTTGGTAAACATAATTCTAAGATAGCCTCACAGTTTTCCCTAAGTTTTATGGGCCTGTTCATCTTATAATAAATAATTTAATTTTGGAAATACAATTTGACAAAAGGAGAAGAAATAGTGCCATCAAAAATGACCACCTGGGCTTCCCTGGAGGTGCAGTGGTTGAGAGTCTGCCTGCATCCCGCGCACCGCAAAAAAAGACGACCTGCTGAATAATTACTAACTCCTTAACAGAGTGCAGATTAAAAGCAGAGGAAACATATATACAACCATATTTATATTTGAGATAACAAACAAAATCCAAGATGGGTAGGTTCCCCAAGCTTACTGGTTGACTGTGGAATGTTTGCCTTTTCCCTGTTTTCCTTCCCCCTTTGCCCTCTTTCCTCCCTCTCTCCCTACCTTCCTTCTTTCCTTCCTTCCTTCCTCCCTCCCTCTCTCTCTCTCTCTTCTTCCTTTCTTTCTTTCTTCCTTCCTTCCTCTTCTTTCTTTCTTTTTCTTTCTTTCTTTCTTTCTTTCTTTCTTTCTTTCTTTCTTTCTTTCTTTCTTTCTCTCTCTCCCTCCCTCCTTCCCTCCCTCCCTCCCTCTCTCTCTCTCTTTCAAGATCAGTCTCTAAAATGTGTTGCTAAATTGGGTTTTAATATGAAGACTCTACAGTTACCTAAAATTTAAAGACTGAAAGGTGTAAGAAATGATGTTTAGGCTTCTACACTGCTGACTAAAGCACTTAACATTTTCTGAGAGTAGATATTAAAAATATGAATTGGGTCTGCTTTCTTCATCATAAGAAGTGTTTAATAATAGAGGAAGAAAAATTAAGTCCTTTGGTAAATGCTTAATATGGGATACATGGTTTTAGACAATGAAGAGGAATACACAGGGTCCCTTAAGCTTTGAAGCATTATATTAAGCTCCTGAAAGAATTTAAATGACTTTGAATACTCACACACATCCAATGTGAATTTGTAAACTCAAGTGTGGGCCCGTCATGAATCAATGATCAGTGAAGTCAGTATACTTCTTGATCAACAATGTCAGAAAAGGGGGGGGGGCGATAAATATGGGCACTCTGCAAATAAAACCAAGTGATCTTCAATAATTTCTAGCACATAAAATGAAAACATATTATATAGCCGTAAAAATAAAGTGAATTCTTGACAAAGACAGAGTATTTGAATTTCTCTAATTTCCTTTAAGATTTAATCCTGGCATCATTTATGGGTATCTTAAGTTCTCTTTCAAGTAACTTTTCAGAGAGAAATAATCATAGTTATACTTGGATGTTTTATATGTATATTGTATCATATAGATGTATATATACATAATATTTATATAAATGTGCCTGTGCATGAATGTGTACACATGTATAGGACATATTGTTTAACTGATTTCTAAATTTTATCTGTTAAACACATTTGACTCTTTTTTTTTTACAATTATTTGATATGATATATGACCTATTGTTCATTCTGTCTTTAATTTTTGAGGGTATAAATCTCAAAATACAAGATAATTTCCTTTCTCAGCATTTATCACAATACCTTATAAATTTATAATAGAATCAAAAAAATAAGCATAAATAAGATTAGATTTGTGGTTTGATTTGAATTTTTAATGTTTTCAGTCTGGAGAGAAATTCTTATTGCGTTAAAATATATTTCCCGGTTTTTTGTCTTTAAAGGTTGCCAACATATCTCTTGGTATTGTAGACCATAATAGACACGTATCAGTGTTCCTTCATTGCCATTGTTACGTTTTCTCACTGCATACAATGATCTGGGCTCTGCACCAACCAAGTAATATGCACTCAGGAAAGAGATTTCTTTCTGTTGGTGGTATTACAGAGAAGTATGAGCAATAAACCGAAAAAAAAAAAAAAAAGGCATTTTTCAGGGGAAGAAAAATTTACTATTAATAATCTCAACAGCAGTAATAATAATTATTACAACCACCACAATCAGAACCCCAATGTCTGAACATTTGTGTACCAAAACTTTCTGGTCAGTGTGGTAAATCTTCACAATTTGTGGGAAAAATTATAGTTTTCTCCACTTAACAAATAAAAACAGAGACCCAGAGAGATTATGTCAGTTCTCACAACATATATGTAGGGTGAAAGATTGGATTTGGATCTTGGTATGTCTGTCTCCAGGGTGCCTGCTCTTATCGACTCCATATGATATAATGATTTTGAAACATACTGGAGACTTCTTAACTGTTTTTTCCAAAATTAAATTTGGGGTGGACGGCCTGTAGAGTGTGCATTATTTTTCACGGGGAAATGATTTTGATGATTATTTTCATGATGGCTTCATTTATCAAAGAAGAAATTTCCCTGGCAGTGACTGATGCAATTTCTGGCAGAGCTCATGACCTTCTTGCCCGTAAACTTTGTTCAGGTTACAATGCACTCTATGATATTTAACCATTAAATGGTTCAGGTTAATGAGCTGAGAAAATATCTTCAAATTATCACTCATTCACTCTCAGTCCACTTCTCAACTGTACAGTCTTACATCACAAAGAAACCCCATTCCTTCCCTCTGTCTCTGTTTCTCTCTGATTAGAAAAAGTAGGAAGGCTAGAAATTTTAATACTAATAGTTATGTGGATTCTTTTCTTCATGGTAACAATGAGAGATGAACCAAGACTGTGCTACTTTTGAACCTGCTCAGCGTTTTCTTACATTACTTAAACCCACCAAACTGACATAGAGTGAGAAAATCTTAATGGTGAGAATGTTAAACAGATTCATAGAAGAGAATGTGGCAACTTTGGCATGTATCTTGGACAAGTTAGAGCAGTGATACATTCATTGCCACATTTCCATGGGCACACTCTTCTACTTCATTAAACTGTCCAAAACTAACTGGGCTCTAGCACACAAAACAATTTTAACACTTCTGTGACCTAAGAACAATTTCAAATGGCAAATAATAGGTAGTTTCTAAGAAGGACTAGTAAATAGTAAAATTCTGAACTTGTCTCTTTTTCAAAATAGCAAGCTTTCAAAGACATTATATTCTTCAGTGGCTTTACTCTAGCCTTGGGCTAAATTTTTATGAGTTTAAATTCCTAGTTTTAAAATCAAAGTCAATTGGAAAATAGTAGTCAACTGACAGAAAAAAGCGACATAGCCAAATTTGTTGGCTCACATCTGTACCATAAAATGAAATAAATAAAATCTTATAGCCTCCCTTTCTTTCAGTGTCCTTTAAATTTATGAATAAATTTGTTAGAACCAAAACATTATATTTGAAATCATTATAGAAGAGAGAGTTAAAATCATTGTGCTGGAATAATTTAGAGTCATTTCTCTGTAGGAAAAGCTGGGATGAATGCTGGACTTACCAAAACTGAGGTTACAGATATTGATCCCATTCCTCCTCTTGAATTACATACATTTTTATAATATCTGTACACATTTAATTTCTATCATCTTTATCAAAATGGAATCAAAGTTGCTGTTTCTTTAATTATTTTGAAATTCTGCTTCTGTAGAATCTTAACCTTTCAATATGGAATGGTTTGAGAAAGGATTACCTGGGAAATTGCTTTTCTATTCATGTGTGTGACAGCTGAGTTCAGCTGTTTTCTTAAGCATCTATGGAACAGCTGAGTGCTTTCTCCTGGTTCCTAGATTTGAGACCAAGGGACCTGGAAGCAACAAAGTTACTTTGGAATGTATATGATTCAGGAATTGGCTTTCTCTTCGTTTGCTACAGCTTTAAGTTATTGGCCTTTGTGACACATATATACGCAAAGTCATCTTCTATAACTCTTGTCCTCCCTAACTATGAGTGTATAAATTAGCATAACTATATTCACCATAATTACAGGCTCAGTGCAATACAAACACAAATTAGGCAAGCTCCAAATTGATGTTTCAGTCTTACAAAACTTAAGCAACTGTAAAATCCTTATCTGTTCCCTGGTGTTTATGTTTATCCTCGGACAACAGGCCTAGCAATCTGGAGAAAAGGAATGAAACAAAGTTGCTTTTATGTCCTAGTTCTAGAATTCCTTGGGAGTAGAGAAAATGATTAGGTGTCAGCCAATAAAGGCAGCTCATATTCTGCTATCGGTTAAACCTGGTTTTCTGAACAATCAAGTATTGACCGGATGGGAAGGGACAAGGGAAGAATGGGCCTGTGCTGTTGAATAATTATTTAACTGTTTACAAAACATATCCTTACCATAACCATTTAATAAAACTAGAATACAATAAAATTATTTGTCCTTTAAAACTATTATTTTAATAAATGTTAAATGGCTTCAGCTCAAATGTGTCTTGCAGTAACAGAGTAACAAAATAGATATATGTGGTCAAATTTATTTTATTTCAGTTCTTCTCTTGCTATAACTATTAAAAAGTCTCTCTGTGCCTTTCTTATATTAAGAAATGACAGTTTAAATATTATAAATATTCTTCATCACTTTGAGTTGAATGGAAAGTACCTGAATTTTCCCTCTAAAATTATGGTCATTTATTTCAGCTATAATTTATAAAGAATTAGTGATAGAGAACACATTAGTTCTTCCAAGAATATCACACCACAAATGATTGTAGACATGCAACACTATACCGTTCTCCATTAAAAGAAATGCTGTGCACTTTCCAGAGTTTCATTATGACATGTTGTATATCTTCAAAGTATCATGATAAAAAGATAATCCTCTTGAGTTCCATGAACTTTACTAATGTGATGCATGCGATCTCCACCCTCTGACTGTATATGGTAACTCAGATGGTTGCAGAAAGGAAAACTTCCTCTGCAAGGGAATACTGTCAGCTGTATGTTATGACATCTGGTTCTGTCTCTTTATCATCAAGGAAGCACATTATGCTCTTTCTCTGATAGGGCCCAATCATCTCTGGGCTGCTCACTGGCAAATTCTATCAGTTTCTCATGTTTCCAGATGTCTGTATTGTACTGTCAGCTTCAGGCTGTGTTTTAGTGTATCTTCAATACTAATCTTTCCCTGAGGGTAACTCACTACTTGTATTTTAACTCACCATAAACCTATTGATTTTTGATGTGAAACTTATGTGATCAACATTGCAAGAGTATCTTCTCATTGGCTACAAAAAAAAAGAAACAAGAAATACTAAAAACTCTTTCTTCAGTAACTTTACGTTGTGGATTAAAGTTATATACTGTTTTAACTTACTGAACATGGTTATTTCTTTACAAGAGGTATTTCTCAACAATTCATAAAATGAATTGTTGAGAAAGAGAAGAGATAAAGAATAAACAGTGAAACTTTTTTTTTTTTAAAGCGTATTTAAATGTCTCATAGCTTTACAAAACTAGTACTTTGAAAGAAGAGTTAAAAACTGTTTTGCAGCAATAAGCTCTTGGGGGATTGTGTCAATAAAGTGGTGAAGATGAAACATAAAATTGGAGAAAGAGCAATAGTAGCTAAGCTTTTTGTAAAGATTTAAAATTTAAGTAATTTCAGGGCATCTCTGAAGGGCTCTGCCCTCAGTAATTCTAATATTTCAAACGTTTTCTACAAGAAACACTTGACCTGTGGCCAGTGACCGAAGTAAAGAAGCAAATGTTAAAAATAACTGTAGAGGGCTTCCCTGGTGGCGTAGTGGTTGAGAGTCCGCCTGCCGATGCAGGGGACACGGGTTCGTGCCCCGGTCCGGGAGGATCCCACGTGCCGCGGAGCGGCTGGGCCCCGTGAGCCATGGCCGCTGAGCCTGCACGTCCTGAGCCTGTGCTCCGCAACGGGAGAGGCCCGCGTACCACATAAAAACAAAAAACAAAAAAACAAACAAAAAAAACCTGTAGAAAGTTCATTTAAAAGTGTTGTGATGGGAGGTTAAAAATAACATATCAAGATAAGAAATGCACTCAGGGAGGGATTTTTTTTCCCCAGAGGGTAGAAGTTTTGGCAATCTTAAAGGGATTCTGTAAACTAGAGACATTTTTTTCTTTATAAAAAATACCTTCTAAATTAATCCAAAGCATCAGATCGATATATATATATATATATATATATATATATATATATGCGCTATGTCTATGATCTAGTCTTTTCATTGGATGATATGGTTGCCTTAAAAAAAAAGTATTATTTTTATCTTTAAAAAATCGAGAAAAGTCTCAATAAGTATTTTTAAAAAATAGAGATCATATATAATCACAATAGCTAATGAAAACTCTTAATTTGGGGCATTTCCTTTAATTTAATTTCTTTTCATACATTAGTCAATCAATATATACTCATTGAATAAATGTATTTCCTAGATCCTTTACTAAAGCCAAGGGAAAAAACGGTAATAAGAGAGTCAGAGTTCTTGCCTCCTTGGAGTTTATATTCTATTGGTG
Organism: Pseudorca crassidens; assembly: GCF_039906515.1. Lineage (NCBI taxonomy): Eukaryota > Metazoa > Chordata > Mammalia > Artiodactyla > Delphinidae > Pseudorca > Pseudorca crassidens. Next base: position 116,817,858 of record NC_090300.1, on the reverse strand, counting down.
GCGAAATAAATATACAAAAATATATATGAGATAAAGTTAGATAACAAGAAGTGCTATAAAACACAGGACTAGATAATTGAAAATTATATGGCATGCAGTTCTTTTTTATCTAAGAAGGACCTTATGGGTTCCTTTTTTGAGTCATATAATGTATATAAATCTGTACAGGCTCTTTTCACCAAATGTTTCATTTTAAGCATTACCTATGTTGCTGTTTTTTAAAACTTACTTTTATGTTTGAAAATGATTAATTTCACAGGATCTACTCTACTTACTTACCTTTCTTTCTATATTTACATTTATATATATAGTTGCAATAACTAATATTTTGATGGATAACTTTGTACATCAATACTTTTTGTCAAAGAATAAGGTCATATTCAATAATTTTACATATTCCACAGAACTCACTTAAATGATATACTATTTAAGCAAACAATCATTGAGTTTTTACGTGTCAAGAATTCTACTAAATGCTGAAAACGGTACAAAGAGTCTCTTCCTTGAGTTCATGATTTCAAGAAATAGACAAAATTATAAGCAGATGTAAAAAGTTGGATAAATGCTAAAATAAATGATCAAATTCTAGTTACTGAAAAAAATGAAAGCAACGGAAACACTTAAGGGCAATAAAATCTCTTAAAGAACATACGCAATCCATTTTGAAGTAGAAGATTGTCTTTAATGATCTCTGTAGTCTATTTCTGCTTTTAGAAGTCCATGAATAGAAAGTGACCAAAAATAAAAAGATTAATAAAGTCTCTGATATTGGCAACAAAGAATATAAACTTCCTTCGACATGAAGATCCATGCCAAAATCTGACTTAACATTCTTTGAAAATTAGAAACCCTGAGATTTCTTACCTTGACTTTTATCATTGTCTTTTAAAGTTTAATATAGAACTCTCAATTAGTTAGGAAATTGAATATCCTTCTAAATATATTCACAAATTCCCCCAGTGGATGCATAGCTTTCTGTCACAATTTACTCATTGTTGGGAGTCAATTGATCTGTAACCCAACAGGAATTCTCTTAGTTGAGAAATTCTCAGTGAATTTCTTCAGCTCTTCTCACACAAACTCTTCAACGCAAGGGTATGCTTGGATCACTCAATTTTGTGTTTCCCTGAGGTTTATTTGAAAAGTCAAAGGTTGAAGTACAAGGGTTTAAGATGTTGAATTGCCCCCCCTTACCCTGTTGTTTTGGGCACTGAAGATCACCACAGTAATCATAATACAGGAAATTACAGTTCAGTCACCTCTTGAGAGGTCAAATAATTTAAAAACAGAAAACTGTGTCCCTACATTAGGACAATTGGTTTATCAAATTCCACCCATTTTCCCCAACCCATTCCCCATCCCCAATTTTTTCCAAGCATTATTTCCTTAAAAATAATTTTTTGAAAGTCTGGATGTATCTTGCTAATGTTCTTCTAAAGATATTTATTTATATCCAGACAAAACAAAGACTTCTGGAGTGCCTACATGAAAAAGTAACATCTTGAATATTCTCAAACAGATTCATTTGGAGGCTATTGTTTAAGAACAGGCCCAAAGCTGACTCAGCAACTGGGATTTCCCACAGTCAGACTGTACTCTGAGGGAGCTTCGGGTTATGGAAAGAACACTGAATTAGAAGTCTAAACACGGATTATAGAGCTGTCTGTAACTTAACTGGGTGAATGTTCTGGAGCAAGTCATTTAACTTTTTAGTATATCAGTTTCCTCTTCTTTAAATGCAAGTAGTTGTATCTATCCTTGCTAATGATGAAATTATTGTACATACATTTTCATATAATGGACATGAAAATATTATAAACTTACAAGGCTACATAAGCAAAAATTATAACAAATATTTTGGGCTAGAGTGACTAGATTTAAGTCCAAAGTGTGGAGTGAAACTGAGGACTCTGGGACTTTGGGTATGAATGAATTGCTCCTTATATTCTCCAGTAGGGATGCGAAACTTAGATTTCCTGGTTCCACTTTAGAACAGAGAGGGAGAACATCAAGACAATCTTCAGGTCCAGAGAAGAAATGGTCAGTAAAAACAATCACTTGTTATTTGTGGGAAGTGTAAATATCAGATGTATATGTATGCCTTTTCTGAATCATGAGAAGGAAAAAAAAAGAGATTAAAGGAAAAAGAAAGGAGAAAGAGGAAGGAAGATAAAAGGCCAGTAATAATCGATTACTGAGAAATTCAACTGGAAGCTGAGCAAATTAAATCTATAACTTTTCCAGTTTATCAGGCCTACAGTCCCTATTGATCTATCCATCAGAGCACTCCATGTCAGTAAAACAAAACTGTAAATAGGCCAAAGGCATGATTAAAGCAAAAGTCATAAGCTTAGCAATTAGCTCTAAGGTTACTTGAACCTTCTGAATTGTATTATAGTTCCAGTAAAATAGGGTCATTGGTATGCCTCCTCTGAGCATTCAACGACATTTTGAAAGAAACATTGCCCTTCTCCAAGCAGATTCCTTGGTCCATTTCTATATTCTATTTTTGAAGAGAGATATAGAGAAGAGGAATGCATCTACTTCTAACTTGGAGAAAAGGAATATAGCTACATGTAAGCTTTCTACACACACACACACACACACACACACACACACACACGGGACCCTTCCACCTATAGTGGTCTATGGGAGGATAAAAGGGAGAAAAGACAGTGGCTAGATCTGGCCAATTAGCTCAGAGGGAAACAAATGTCAAATCAATTCTTTCTCCTGTAATAATATCAGAAACAGCTTCAGTTCTAAAACTAAAATAGTAGTTTAAATACTATATGCCTTACATATATAAACACATTTAGTAGTGAAATTGGAGGTCTTGCATTTCCATAGGGAGAGAATAAAGAAGTTAATGACTCTAAAGAGTAATATATTTATCAACCTGCAATTCCCCGGTTGTAAAGCATAGACTCTTAAGTTATTCAAATCAGAGTGCCTATGACATTTGCTATTTCTAAGTTTCCTTTCTTGATACCCTCAGAACAAAATGCTTAGATGTAAAAAATTGTATTACATAGCTAGCATTTGAATATCAACAAATGTGAGTAACATATCTGAGCTTTATGTAGAAGAACTAATGTTCACTTACATATGTAGCCTTTACCAAACTCAGGAATTGTAAGAGTTAACTAGAGAAGCCAAGCAAAAGTCTCGCAATGGAATCCAGAACAATATTGCAGATGTATGGTGCCTACAGAAGGTTGAGCTCATTTATTCTGCATGCATATTTAATGTGTAAAATTATTTTTAAGTCTTAAAACCACGTCTTGGAAATGCTGTGAACTGCAAAGCTAGGCGGACCCGATGTATTCCTAAATAGAAAGAAGAAAGAAAGAAATGCACCAAGAGTAAAAATTCCTGGTTACTCACGATTCTTTTCCCCTCTCCACCTTGATCCAGCTTTCACTCTGCCTGAGACACCCACAGGAGAAGTTATTTCTGCCATCAAGACCAGCAGCATCAGTAACAGCACAGCCATGCCAGGTAAAAATAACCTCTGTGGAGAGTCCTGTCACAGACGAACCTGAAGGCTTTTCCTGGGAGTAGAAAACCCTGGAGCCAATCCTGTCATTTTATTCAGCAGAAATGCAAAAAGGCTATTTTTCCCATAAATTTTAAAAAAGCAGGTATGTTCTCATCAGGATTTCCATTTGAATTATACAGGGAATGTTAACAAAAATTAGAAGGGATGTTACACCTTCCTCTATACATAAGCAAAACGTCAGGAAAGATGAGCTGACAATTTTCTCTGGTCTTTTCTGCAGCTACCAGTTCCTAACCTGCACCTGCCAACTCTCACTTGTTCCAAATGTTTGTCAACAATTTTCATAACACAGTAACAGGAAAAAGCTGAGATTTCAGCATTTTCCCACCTACCCATCCTGTACCACAGATTACAGTACTTGACGAATCTGAATATTTAATTTTGGCACTGCAAACACACCTCATTTCAAACAGAGGTAGCTGTTAAGGAAAGGAAAAAAAACCCTGCTTGTTCTCAAAGCTCTGTCTAATGTCTTGGAGAAGGGATTTGATGTATATATAAATATCTGCTGCTAAGACATGACAAAAATACCTCTGAAAAGGGGGAGTGGTAAACAATTATCTTTCCTCCTTAGCTCTTACTATGTAAATTATATATTCAAAGACTAATGTGAAAAGACAATCTGCCAAAAATATCCCAAACCCATGCAACAGGCAAATGTAATGTACATGGCACATGGACATTGCACACTCATCAGCATTGCATCGTAAACACTTGTTTCTTTCTAAATACATGTTGGTATATTCCATCTCTCCTGTTTCCGGCAGAAGGATTCTTATCAACTCGTGAGCTGAGCAGACATTTTGGCAAATTAGACTTCTCGGTTTTACAATTAAGTCTATTTCCCGTAGGCAAATTGCAATGTTGTCGTGATTATTTTGGAACTACACTGTACCCATGTGACGTGCTCCCTTTTGCTTTGGGACAAAATTTATTTTTCTAATAATAAAATGAATGTTATGCTTCTAAGAGCATTAGAGGACAATAATATACATACATTTATTTTAACAAGCATATAAATCTATTTTAGGATGCTGCTAAACACATAATAATATTCTACAACCTGACCTAATTCTACAGTTAAATAGTTCACACAGCTGCCAAAACAGATTTCTAAAACACATACCTGAGAATGTGCTGTTTACTGTTAGTCCCCTATACTGCTGCAGAAGAGGGGAAAAATGTCTACAGCAGCCAAGCAGGTAACATAAATAGGTGAAACAGGCTGAGTGGGAGACAAGGGGGAGAGGTGGGGATTGTGGCTCTGTGCAGAGAAAGCCTTGTGAAAAGTGGCTGCTATCACTCAACCCCAGCTGAATGTCACCTTGTGAACTGCAGATTCTGGCTTGCCAGATATTTTAAGTTCCTAATAGAAGCTAGAAATTCAGATTATTAAGAGGAAGCAAAATTGACACAACCCTAAAATTCTTAACTAGTCATATAAGGCAGAACATTCTGAATCTGGTTCTAAGTTAAATTTTCTAGACTCTGATTTAAGACATATTCCTTGAATGCCTATGACATATCAGATATATTATTAATAGAAAATATCCATAAAATAAGCTCATAGTTTAAAGAGATAGACATTTAAACAGATAATTTTTCATGTGATATGATAAATGCAGTGAAAATGCACATGCGATTTCTATGGAATCAGAGAGAAGAAAATGTCTGACTTTCTGGAGGCATTAAAGAAGGCTTTTTGTTTTTTTCTCATTCCTACTATAAGCCGTAAAATCTAGCCATACTAGGAAACTCCCCATTCTCCAAAAGAACATGAACTTTCCAGACTGTCAGGTCTTCTTACACTTTATCCTTCTCCTTGAAATACCTTTTACCCATCTCAACTTTGTATAATCCTATTAATGCTTAATAGCTTTAACAGAAGTTTATCTTCTCAGACTTTCTCAGGCATAATTATCTATTTTTTTCTCATGACTTATTCACCTGGAAGTAGAGATCTCAGCAATTATTTTGGAGTTTAAGTGTGTGTGTGTGTGTGTGTGTGTGTGTGTGTGTGTGTACCTCTGTTTTCAACAGGAGGTATATAGCTCACTGGAGTCCTGACTGTATCATATTTTCTTTATATCCCTAAATTCAGGAATGATTGCTGTAAATAAAGGAAAATCGTCAAAAGTTTGTTGAACTGATAGTATATTTTTCCCACCTTATGGGTATTAATTTGAGTTGGTCAGTTTTTAAATTAAATTACAATATGACTCTTTAAAAGAGCCAGGATAACTTCTGCTCTGAATGTGTATTTATTTACATGCTATCATTTTCTTTCCTTGGTCATTAGTATTACAAGATGTTCCAAATAAATAGGAAACCCTACCTACATATATCCCCTTTCAGTTAAAATCAATTTCAACCATCAAATAAAAGCAGCACCTTAGTCTCCTATAATCCACAGTATACCAGTGAAAGCTCAAAGCTCACATAGTCTATTAACTTTTAGGTGATAAGAACTGGGAGATCATCAAGATGGAATAATTATAAATATGGGGTGTGTATTCATTTATATGCTCTCATTTGCTTTCCTCAGCTGTTAATATTATAAGATGTTATAATAAATAGGAAATTCTAGTTACATTCCAAGACCAGCTTTCAAATCTGCAAACTTTCTAACATAAAGACACTGAAGATTATCAGCAGATGGGTTTAGTCTGCTCTAAAATTACAAATTGGTACAAAGCCAGTTATTTGGCTGAATTTAGTCACATCCTAAATCCCACATGTCTGTAACTATTTCAACTTAAAATATTAAACAGGCAAAGTGCAGTTCTGCACCTTCTCTTCTTTCCTGCTCCAAGCTCTCCTTCTACTTGGCTGTGCAAACAATCTAGTGTTAGTCAATGGAGGTGAGCAATCTCATTCTTCCTAAATGAAACTGATCAGTACCACCATATCAACGAACCTAATAAATAGATCCCATCTCACGGAAATTAATGGGAGCAGTCAAAAGCCGCCTGCAATTCACTCATTGAACATATGTTTTCTGAGCACCCAACATGTGTCAGGCAGGAGGCTAATTAGTGAGGAGTTGCAAACAATCGATGTGATTGTTGTCCTCATGGAGCTGATATTCTTTTAAGTGGAAATAGACACCATATCCACCAAAATCCCACCTTCAGACACATATTTTTAAACTGCATCTGCAATGAAGTGAAAGGGAAGGTTTCATAAAGAGATTATAGCAAGGGGACTTAAAGGCTCTTTGAGGAAGTAACGTGTAAGCAGAGATAGGATGAATAAGCACATACAAGGCAAAAGTGGAAAATGAAGAAAATAGGCTCAGCTGGACGGAAATCTTATGCAAAATTTTCCCAGGTGTAAAAGAGCTTTGCGCACGTTAGGATGGAAGAATAGCTACAGAGATAGTTAGAGACATTTTTGGTTTGGGCCTTTTGTTTTGAAAGCTTTGTTAAGGATTCTGAACTTTATTCTAGGGTTTTAAGAAGGAATAGATCTTTGCATTAAAAGATTACACTCCTTCCTTTCAATAGAGAGAAAAAGATGGAGAGTGTCAAAATGGAAATGGGAAAACCAATTAGGAGAGCATATCATTATTTGTGTGAAAAATTTATACTAGCAGTATAGAAATAAAGAAAAATAAATAGAAATGAGTATATTAGAAACATATTCTGGTGGCAGAATCAACAAGATTGGCTAATAAATTGTACATAGAGGGTGAGGCAAAAGGGATTCCAAGGTTGCTGTTAGGTTTCTGGGATGGACATTTTGGGGTGGAACTATCTAAGCAGATTTGAGAATCAGGGTTGACCAGTAGTCTTTTGAGCTGAAAGCCCTTTTCTTTGTTAAATAACTTTTCAAAGTGTCACTATCATTTCCAACCAGGTAGGGAAGGAATACAGAAAGTTGAATGAGAAAGAGAAAAATAATACCAATATAAAAAATAAGACCTTAAATCCAGTGAGAATGGGCATATCTCTCCACAACATAAAGGTCTTAATTCTCATATAAGGAAGATTTAAATTAAATAAAGCATAATGGTTATACTGTGGTAAATGGATTTGGAAGGGTAAGAGTTGTAACTGGAAAACCACTTAAAGGTGATTGCAGCAGTCCAGGCAAGAGAGGACAATGGCCTAGGGCTCTGGCAATAGAGATGGACAGATGGATAGATTGGAAAGAAATAAAATTGATAAGACTTGATGCTCCTCTGGTTGAGAAACATGAATCCATGATTGTCAGTTATAGACAGTATCACCCAACCATGTGTAATACTGGTGGTTAATTCTTGAACTATAAACCAACAATAACATTAGTGATATCTCCATACCATCTGTTATAGGAGAATGCACTTGTCTAGAGGATGATATCCCAGCTATAGCTGCAGATGCTATTAAAAGATATATTTGATGCCTGTGGCACTTTGCAAATTGCTTGTATAATTACCTCCCCTAATCCTTAAACCAGTTTTGTGGAAATAGACTGACTGTTCATACTTTTTCAGTTAAAAAATACTAAACAAATAAACAAACAAAACCCCCTGAAGTTTGAGAGGCTGAAATACTTTTCCAGCATCAAATATCTAGATTAGAACACAGCAGAGCTTCTGCGGTGGTCTTAAAATATTTCCAAAAATTCTTTAATATTCCTTCCTTCAAGAAGAGGACATGAATACCCAGTCCTGAGTATAGACAGAAAAGCTATTGAAAATAAAGTGAAAGTGATGGCGTGACTCTGAGACTAGGTTGTGAAAGACACTGGCATTTCCTTTTCTCACTCTCTCTCTCCTTTTGATCATTCACTCTGGGGAAGCCAGCTGTCATATTGTGAGGAAACTCAGACGGCTTATGGAGAGGCTCACATAACAAGAAACTAAGGTTATTAGTCCAAAAGTCAGCAAGCAACTGAGGTCTGCCAACACCCATGCCAGTGACTATAGGCTCTGGCCAACAGCTTGACTGCAAATTCATGAGGCCCTGTGCCAGAATCACCAGCTAAGCTGTTCCAGATTCCTGACTCTCAGAAACTATATGAGGTAATAGATGTTTGTTGTTTTAAGTCGCTGAACTTTGAGGGTAATTTTTACACATCAATAGATAACTACTGTAGCCTGGGTCAGAACATCCTCTCATTTCTTTTCCTCACAACTACTTCCAAAACCATGATAAAGCATGATTTTGATTCTCACATCAGCTGGTTGGTAAAGGCCATGGCTGCAGTCATAATTCCAATTAATCACATCACTATTTAATCTCCTTTACATGAGCCGGGGTCAGGTGAAAATATATTAATTCGAGGGACATCAACTTGCAGAACTCTATTCTAATCAATGCCACAAATTTCTTTTGTTTGATTTATTTGACTGGCAAAGTGCTTTTGAACATTTGCATTTGCATATGTTTAGGTCAGGCATATAGTCCCCAGTTCATACGGTCCCTGAGAGTCCTTAATTTTTCACTCCAGTTAGATGGCCTTGCACATTTAGGTTATGGGTCTTGTTTCAGGATGTATTTTATAAACAGATTATCATAAAAATGTCATCACTGCCTTCCATAAAATGCTCTATTTCTTTTAAAAATAAATTTTCCCCCAGATTTACTAAGATATAATTGACATATAACATTGTATAAGTTTAATGTATACAACATATTGATTTGATACATTTATATATTGCAAAATGATTACTGTTGAATTGGCTAACACCTTCAACAAGTCACATAATTACCCTTTCTTTCTTTTGGTGAGAGCATGTAAGATTTATTTTCTTAGCAACTTTCAAGTATGTATATAATATAGTATTAGTAACTATAATCACTTTGTTGTACATTAGATCCCCAGAACTTATTTATCTTATAACTGGGCATTTGTACTCTGACCAATATCTCCCCTTTCCCCCTGCTCCCCCAACCTCTGGTAACCACCAGGCCAGTCTCTGTTTCTAAGAGTTTGATAAAATGCCTTACTTCTAAGGAATATCTACCCATGAGGCCCCTAGAACAGCAACTAACACATTGTAGACCCTCAATAAACATCTCACATAAGTAATTCATTGGTATGATATTCACTTAAGAAAAACATCAACATTGTAGAACAAAAACTGTGAGTGGCAGTGTCCTGTGTTTTTATCATTTTTACTTTCTCCAGGAAGCCCTAAAGCCATCCCTGGTCCCTGCTTTTGAAAGAGACACCAGTGAATTTCTTTTTATGACTTATGAAAGAGGACTCCTCATTTCTTAAAAGTATTCTGCCTATTGTTTGTTTTTTGGTATCACGTTACAGTAATCAATAGTATCATGGGACATTCAAGATAGATGAGAACCTAAAGCTCAAACACAATTACTTTTATATCGCCTGGCTTGGATTCAGCATATTAGATCTATAAGGATATATGTGGGCTGAAAATAATTTTGCAAAAATGATTTTATTGTGCCCCTAATGCCATGATCGATGAAAAATCTTCAGCCATTGTAGCATTTCACTCATTCCACCAGTAATTAGAACAGCTATTTATACATAGTTGCAATAATGACTTAATTGGATGAATAAATTAACAAGCAAAGAAAAGGACCGTTTTATGCAAATAACATTAACACCAACTTTTAACTGAGCACATAGGTATACAAAATAGGCTACTAGCAGGCATGAAATTCTTTTAGTAACTATTGGAGCACAACTGATAAATACATATATAGATAGGTGGGTAGCTAGTTGGATGGAGAGAGACACTGTTTTGGGTACCAAACAGGTATTAGACATAATCATGTTCATAAACTCACAGTTGATCAGACACCAAGCAAATTTAGAAAAAGAAGTAAAAACATAAATAAGTCATATTCTAAAGAATTAAACATTTAATGCTAAAGGAGTTTGGAAAATGGATTATGTATCAAGGAAATGTGTGGGAGAAGTTTGGACTTAAGCAGGGCTAAAATTAAATGTTGATGAAGGACAAATGATGATGAGGGTTAGGACATTCAACACAGGAGTAAAAACGTAAGAGAAGAGACCTGGATATACATTTGTAAGTCTATATCAAGAGGGCCTTCTGGGGCTGGAGCAGACCGAATTTGTAGGAAAGCCATAGTAAAAGGCAGGTTAGTGTCACATAACCCACAAAGCTGATTGAGGAGTAGGAATTTCAGTCTGAGAAAAAGGAGGAAATCTAATAAGTTCTGAGAAGGCAGTGTGAGGAAGAGGCCCACCGCTATCATGAACAGAAAGGTAGAGGCTCAGCAAATGGATAGTTCCTTAATGTTTAATTAGACAAACAAGATGATCCCTTTGTCATGTGTTTTAATCAGCAGCTCTTCCACACAGGAATCACCTGACCGGAGTATCACAGGTTTCCCTTCACTGAGTGTCACAAGTTCCACCCTCTAAAGGGTGACAAGTCATTATTTCAAGTGGATTGTAAGGTTGTGTATATATAAAAGAAAAACTACAGTTTGAACAGGATAGGAAATTAAAGTGTCAATTGCTTAGCTTGTGGCTGGTGAGCTCCACTCCAATAACTCCTTGGTGTCCTCGTTAGAGGCAGAATTTTCGTTAAAGTGAAACGTGTTTGGCCAGAGCAAGAGAGTGGAATAGAAGGAAGTGGAGCTCACCTGTTCCCACAAACAACCAAAATACATCTACACGTGGAACAACACTCACAGAATACCTGTTGAACACTGCTGGCAAAGGAGCTCATAGAACCAACGTTGTGGGAAGGATGGACAGGTGACCAGGTGGGACAGAAAAAACAAAGGACAGGAATTTGGGTTGGGACCTGCACCCTAGGGAGGGGGTCGTGAAAGCTGGGGGTTCCCTTACCCTGTGAGGCCCCTTCACTGGCAGGGAGATCAGCCAGGACAGAGGGGGCTCGGAGGAGAGTGCAATAGCCGGTTTGCGGTGGGTGGAACATAGAGACCTGCATAGGGAGTACTGGCAATCTTGCTGCAGTCCCCAGCCTGAGATGCATGTCGGCTGGTGTGGGCAGGGGCTGGGCACTGAGGCTCGGGCTTCGGAGGACAGGTCTGGGGAGGGGACTGGGGTTGGCTGTGCAGAGACAGGCTGGAGTGTGGTCCAGGTGGCAACGGGGGTATGCAAAGGAAGGAGTCGGGGTCCACCACTGAGGCACCATTGTTAACCTTCATGCTTCAGATGAGAGGTGGAGCCTGCCAGAGCAACCTCACCCTCCATGTGTTCACAGTGAGCACAGCTCCACCTCTACGAGTTCTGGGAGGGTGCAAGCACCAATGGGTTGGTCACATGCAGAGGTGGGGCTGAAATCTGAGCAGATGCCCAGGGGCCGTATGACTTGGAAGCAGGGCTAAAATCTGAGTGTCCCAGCAGTTGTGTGGATCTATACCTCTAGGCAGCTTTGCAAATTCAGTGCCTGTGGGACATGTGAGCAGATTACTGATGCTCCCATGGGTGGGGCGGGTTTGGCAATAGCAGCTGCAGGCTTTGTGGGTGCACACGTAGATGTTGGGCCAGGGTCAGTTCTGACTTAGTAGCTCCCATGGCAGGTCCAGGTGTGTGACTACAGTTGTCGCAGAGCCTGACCTCAGCAGTTTTGCACCAAAGGATCTGCACTAGTGGTTTTGTGAGCACAGCACCTGAGGGTCACCTGGGCTGATTGCCTGTATTCCCAAGGTTGAGGTGGGGCTGAGGGCAATGCCAAAAACAGTGTACTTGGTTAACTTGCACAATGGGTGACAGGTGACCCCACAGAGTACACTTCCCAGTGGACAGCTCCTGTGGAAGAATACTCAGTGGCTCTTCTCCTAATGGGAGCACTCCAGTCCCACCTACCTCACACTGAAGTTCAGAAACAGATCTGGGGACACCTACTTCAATAACTAAGGAGCAGACCCTGCCCCAAATAGGACTGTGTCAACCAGAGAGCAAAGAGGAGGCCCTGCTCAACATCCAGTGCAGGCTTTGGTCACCATAACAACAATCACACCCCTATCAAGGGGATAAGGGCTAACACACACTGAGGAAAGACGTGGCAGGCATCCATACTAAAAACAGCCCTCACACAAAAAATATTAGACCTACAGAGGCTACACAGGGATACTCCCACATGAAAACATCCCTTCAAGATCACAGTACATAACCGTTTCTCCTAAACACATAGAGTCAGAGAAATATAAGTAAAATGTAGAAGCAGAGGAAACACTCCCAATTAAAAGATGAAGAGAATTCCCCTGAAAGAACAAACAATGAAACAGCCATCTCTAACCAACCAGATTCTGAGTTTAAAACGGGGGTGATGAAAATACTGAAGGAATTAAGACAGGCTATCAATAGAAATGTAGATTACTGTAAAAAGGAACTAGAAACTATAAAGAGGAGCCAATTAAAATTAGAAAACTCATTTTCTGGGACAAAAGCTGAGCTCAAGGCAATAAATAGCAAACTGGATAATGCAGAAGAATGAATAAGTGATCTAGAATATAGAATAATGGAAGTCATCCAAACAGAATAGCAGACAGAAAATGGAAACAAAAATGAAAGCAACATACAAGACCTATGGGATAATATAAAGTGTGCCAATCTATGCATAGGAGGTATCCCAGAAGGAGAAGAAAGAGAAAAGGGGGTTGAAAATGTATTTGAAGAAATTATGGTTGAAAACTTCCCAACCTAAAGAAGGAATCAGTTATTCAGGTACAGGGAGCACAGAGGATCCCAAACAAGATGAACCCAAAGAGACATACATCAAGACATATTAAAATTAAAATGGCAAAAGTTAAAGATAAAGAGAGCATTCTAAAGGTAGCAAGAGAAAAATAAAGAGTTAATTACAAGGGAACCCCCATAGGCTATCAGCTGATTCCTCTATAGAAATGTTGTAGGCCAGAAGAGAGTGGCAAGTTATATTCAAAGTCCTGAAAGGGAAAAGCCTGCAACCTAGGATACTCTACACAGCAAGATTATCATTTAGAATATAAGTAGACATAAAGAATTACATTACTCAGACAAGCATAAACTAAAAGAATACAGGAATATTAAAACTATCCTAAAAGAAACATCAAAAGGTCTTCTCTAAATAGAAAAGAAGCAAGAATCTATAAGAAAGAGAAAGTAACAACTGGAAAGTAAATCACTTTAAGAGGATAAACATGAAGATGTAAAGAAGGACATCAAAAATCACAAAACGTGGGGGAAGAGCATAAGGAAGGGTAGATTTTTATTTACAATGTGTTTGACCCTATATGACTAGCAGTCTAAAGCAAATATATATAGTATTGGGTTAACATACTTGAAAAACTGGGAAACCACAAATCAAAATATACAACAGATTCACAGAAAACAAAAATAAGAAAACACAAGTATAAGACAAAAGAAAACCATCAAACCACTAAAGGAAAAACAAAAAGAAAGGAACAAGGAAGAAATGCAAAGTCAACAGGAAAACAAGATTTAAAATGGCAATAAATACACATCTACCAATCATTATATTAAATGTCAATGAACTAAATGCTCCAATCGATAGACATATAGTGGCAGATTGGATAAAAAAAACAAAAGCCTACAAGAGACCCACTTTAGGGCAAAGGACACATATAGATTGAAAGTGAGGGGATGGAAAAAGAAATTTCATGCAAACCAAAATGACAAGAAAGTGGGGGTAGCAATATTCATATCAGACAAAATAGACTTTGAAACAAAGGCCATAAAGAAAGATAAAAAAGGGCATATATTATGACAAAAGGATCAATACAAGAAGAGGATTTTACACTCATTATCATACATGCACCCAGTATAGGAGCACCCAAATACATAAAACAAAAAGTAACAGACATAAAGGGAGAAATTGACAGGAATACAATAATAGTAGGAGACTTTAACACCCCACTCACATTAATGGACAGATCTTCCAGACAGAAAATCAATAAAGCAGCAGAGATCCTAAATGATACAATAGAACAGTTAGACTTATTTGATATTTTCAGGATATTACATCCCCCCAAAAAACAGAATACACATTCTTTTCAAGTGCCCATGGAATACTCTCTAGGATTGACCACATACTAGGACACAAAACAAGCCTCAACAAATTTAAGAGGATAGAAATTATTTCAAGCATCTTTTCTGACCACAATGGCATGAAATTGGAAATCAACCACAGAAAGAGAAATGAGGGGGAAAAAAATGATTACATGGAGACTAAACAACATGATACTAAAAACCCAATGGGTCAATAATGAAATCAAAGAGGAAATTTAAAAATACTTTGAGACAAATGACAATGAAGACACAATCAAATAAAGTCTATGGGATGCAGCAGTTATTAGAGAGAAGTTCATTGCAATACAGGCCTTCCTCAAAAAACAAGAAAAATCTCAAAAAACAACCTAACCTTAAAAGAATTAGAAAAAGAAGAACAAACAAAACCTAAGGTCAGCGGAAGGAAATAATAAAGATCAGAGAGGAATAAATAAAATAGAGATTACAAAAACAGTAGAAAAAATCAATAAAACCAAGAGCTGATTCTTTGAAAGGGTAAACAAAACTGACAAACCTCTGGCCTGGCTTACCAAGAAGAAAAGAGAGAGGACCCAAATAAATAATATAAGAAATGAAAGAGGAGAAATAACAAGCGATACCACAGAAATACAATAAAAACAATAATAATAACAAAATACTATGAACAATTATATACTAACAAATTGGACAACCTAGAAGAAATGAATACATTTCTAGAAACATACAGCCCATCAAAACTGAATCAAGAAGAAATAGATAATTTGAACAGACCAATCACTGGAAGTGAAATAGAATCTGTAATTAAAACAACTCCATGCAAACAAAAGTCCAGGACAAGATGGTTTCACTGGGGAATTCTACCAAACACACAAAGAAGAACTTATACCAATCCTTCTCAAACTCTTCCAAAAGACTGAAGAGGAAGAACACTCCCAAAGTCATTCTATGGAGCCACTGTCAACCTGATACTAAAACCAGTCAAAGACACTACCGAAAAAGAAAATTTCAGGCCAATATCTTTGATGAATATAGATGCAAAAATTTTCCACAAAATATTATCAAACCGAGTTCAACAACACATAAAAAAGATCATACACTACAATCAAGTTGGATACATCCCAGGGTCACAAGGTGTTCAACATAAGCAAATCAATCAATGTGATACACCACATAAACAAAAGAAAGACAAAAACCACACAATTATCTCAGATGCAGAAAAAGCATTTTATAAAATTCAGCAACCATTCATGATAAAAACTCTTACTAACTGGGTATAGAAAGTACATATCTCCACATAATAAAAGCTATGACAAACCCACAGCTAGTATAATACTCAACGCTGGAAAGCTGAAAGCCTTCCCACTAAAATCTGGAATAAAACAAGGATGCCCATTCTCACCACTTCTATTCAACATAGTATTGATGGTCCTAGCTACAGCAATCAGACATAAAATGAAATAAAATGTATTCAAATTGGAAGAGAAGTGGTAAAGTGGTCATTATATGCCAATGACATGATAATATAGAAAACCCTAGAGATTCCTCACAGAAACTACTAGAACTGATAAACAAATTCAGCAAGGCAACAGGATATAAGATTAACATACAGAAACCTATTGCATTTCTTTACGCTAAAAATGAAATAGAAAAGGAATGTAAAAAGACAATACCCTATAAATTGCACCCTCCAAAATAAAATACTTAGGAATAAACCTGGCCAAGGAGGTGAAAGATTTATATGCTGAGAACTATCAAACATTAATAAAGGAAATTGGAGATGGTGCAAAGAAATGGAAAGATATTCA
The DNA here is from genome assembly GCF_039906515.1 of Pseudorca crassidens. NCBI lineage: Eukaryota > Metazoa > Chordata > Mammalia > Artiodactyla > Delphinidae > Pseudorca > Pseudorca crassidens. The sequence goes on along the minus strand of NC_090300.1, from coordinate 116,801,538 downwards.
ATGCTCTTAGATTGGAAGAATTAATATGGTTAAAATGGCGACACTACCCAAAGCAATCTGCAGATTTAATGCGATCCCTATCAAATTACCCATGACATTTTTCACAGAGCTAGAACAAATAATCCTAAAATTTATATGGAACCATAAAAGACCCAGAATTTCCAAAGCAATCCTGAGGAAAAAGAATATGGCTGAAGGCATGATGCTTCCAAACTTCAGACAACACTACAAAGCTACAATAATCTAAAGAGTGTGGTTTTGGCACAATAACAGATATTTGGATCCAGGGAACAGAACACAGAGCCAAGAAATAAACCTATACACCTATGGTCAATTAATCTTCGGCAAAGGAGGCAAGAATATACAATGGAGAAAAGACAGTCTCTTTAGCAAGTGATGCTGGGAAAGTTGGACAGCCATATGTAAACCAATAAATTTAGAACACACCCTCACACTGTACACACAAATAAACTCAAAATGGCTTAAGGACTTAAATATAACACATGACACTATAAAACTCCTAGAAGAGAACATAGGCAAAACATTCTCTGACATAAATTGTACAAGTGTTTTCTTAGGTCAGTCTCCCAAGGCAATAGAAATAAAAGTAAAAATAAACAAATGGGACCTAATCAAACTTATAAGCTTTTGCACAGCAAAGGAAACCATAAAAAAAAAGACAACTTACGGACTGGGAGAAAAATTTGCAAATGATGAAACTGACAAGGGCTTAATTTCTGAAATATACAAACAGCTCATACAATTCAATATCTAAAAAACAAAAAATCCAATTAAAAAACAGGCAGAAGACCTAAACAGTCATTTATCCAAAGAAGACATACAGACGTCCAATAGGCACATGAAAAGATGCTCAACATCACTAATTGTTAGAGAAATGCAAATAAAACTACAATGAGGTACCACCTCATACTGGTCAGAATGGCCATCATTAAGAAGTCTACAAATAACAAATGCTGGTGAGGGCATGGAGAAAAGGGAACCCTCCTGTACTGTTGGTGGGAATGTAAATTAGTGAAGCCACTATGGAAAACAGTAAGGAGGTTTCTTAAAAAAATTAAAATAGAGTTGCCATATGATACAGCAATCCCACTCCTGGGCATATATCCAGAGAAAACTCTAATTCGAAAAGATACATGCACCCCAATGTTCACAGCAGCACTATTCACAGTAGCAAAGACATGGAAACAACCTAAATGTCCATCGACAGAGGAATGGATAAAGAAGATGTGGTACATATATACAATGGAATATTACTCAGCCACAAAAGAAGAATGAAATAATGTCATTTGCAGCAACATGGATGGACCTAGAGATTATCATATGAAGTGAATGAAGTAAGTCAGAAAGAGAAAGACAAACACCATATGATATCACTTATATGAGGAATCTAAAATATGACACAAATGAACTTCTTTATGAAACAGAAACAGACACAGGAAACAAACTTATGGTTACCAAAGGAGAAAGTGGGTGGGGAAGGATAAATAAGGAGTTTGGGATTAGCAGATACAAACTACTATATATAAAATAGATAAACAACAGGCCCTACTGTATAGCACGGGGGAGCGATATTCAACATCTTGTAATCAACCATAATAGAAAAGAATATGAAAAAGAATATGTATATATATGTATAACTGAATCACTTTCCCTATACCAGAAACTACTAAAACATTGTAAATCAGCTATAAACAAATAAAAGGCTTATTTTGAATTCTAAGTCTGTGTTCTAATTTACTCCAAAGTGTAAAGCTATGAGAGGGTTTGGGCCAGTTAATCAGGGATTGATGATAGGGAACTGATGCTCATCTTGTCACTTTCCTGGAAAATGCATCTGAAAAGGAGACTGCTGGTCCCTGTTGTATGGGGGGCTCATAACCCACAGGCATACCATAGTCAAAGATGCCTGGAATTTGGGTTTGAATATCACTGATTAAAATTTTTCTTAATCAGAGTAATTTTCATAAAGACTAACTTTTTGAAGAGTAGCCTTAGGACATTGGCCTTAATATTTTTCCATAATGAAATAATACTGAGGGCCAAGACTATCCATAAGATATACAGTGCTTCCAGTATTTTCAGTTCTTACCCATGAAATATACAACTAGCCTTCTAATAAACCATTACAAACATGACAGCATTGACAGAAAAATGAAGTCTTCTGCTAGAACTCAAATATAAATACTTACGATGTTAAAAACAATGCACTAGGAGGACCTTCAAGGTGGCAGAGGAGTACAACATGGAGATCACCTTCCTCCCCACAAATACATCAGAAACACATCTACATGTGGAACAACTCCTACAGAACACCTACTGAATGCTGGCAGAAGACCTCAGACTTCCCAAAAGGCAAGAAACTCCCCATGTACCTGAGTAGGGCAAAAGAGAAAAGAATAAACAGAGACAAAAGAATAGGGACGGGACCTGCACCTTTGGGACGGAGCTGTGAAGGAGGAAAAGTTTCCATACACTAGGAAACTGGCAGAGATGGGGTGGGTGGGTGGGTGGGGGAGATGCTTCACAGCCATGGAGGAGAGTGCAGCAACAGGGGTGCAGAGGGCAAAGCAGAGAGATTCCCGCATGGAGGATCAGTGCTGACTGGCACTCACCAGCCTGAGAGGCTTGTCTGCTCACCCGCCGGGGCGGGCAGGACTGGGAGCTGAGGCTCAGGCTTCGGGGGTCAGATCCCAGAGAGAGGACTGGGGTTGGCGGTGTGAACGCAGCCTGAAGGGGGGGCTAGTGCACCACAGCTGGCCGGGAGGGAGTCCGGGAAAAAGCCTGGACCTGCCTAAGAGGCAAGAGACCATTATTTCAGGGTGCGCGAGGAGAGGGGATTCAGAGCACCGCCTAAACGAGCTCCAGAGATGGATGTGAGCCACGGCTATCAGTACGGACACCAGAGACGGGCATGAGATGCTAACGACCCTGCTGCAGCCACCAAGAATCCTGTGTGAAAGCACAGGTCACTATCCACACGTATCCTTTGGGGAGACTCTGCAGCCCGCCACTGCCAGGATCCAGTGAACCAGGGACAACTTCCCTGGGAGAACACATGGGGAGCTGCAGGCTGGTGCAATGTCATGAAGGACTCTGCCGCCGCAGGCTCACCCGGCATTCTGTACCACTGCCTACCCCCCCCCGTCTGAGTGAGCCAGAGCCCCCAAATCAACTGCTACTTTAACCCTGTCCTGTCTGAGTGCTGAAAAGATGCCCTCAGGTGACCTACATGCAGAAGTGGGGCCAAATCCAAAGCTGAACCCCAGGAGCTGTGCAAACAAAGAAGAGAAAGAGAAATTTCTCCCAGCAGCCTCAGGAGCAGCAGATTAAATCTCCACAATCAACTTGATGTACCCTGCATCTGTGGAATACATGAATAGACAACGAATCATCCCAAAACTGAGGCAGTGGACTTTGGGAGCAACTCTAGACTTGGGGTTTGCTTTCTGCGCCTAATTTGTTTCTAATTTTATGTTTATCTTAATTTAGTATTTAGAGCTTTTTATCACCAGTAGATTTGTTTATTGATGTGATTGCTCTCTTCCTTTATATATATATATATTTTTTCCTTTTTCTCTTTTTGTGAGCGTGTATCTGTATGCTTCTTTGTGAGATTTTATCTGTATAGGTTTGCTTTTACCATTTGTCCTAGGGTTCTGTCTGTCCACTATTTTTTAGTATAGTTTTTAGCGCTTGCTTTCATTGGTGGATTTCTTTATTGGTTTGGGTGCTCTCTCTTTTTTTTAATTATTTTTTTATTTTAATATTTTTTTATTTTAATTATTTTATTTTATTTATTTATTTATTTTTGTTCTTTTCTCCCTTGTTTCTGAACTGTGTGGCTGACAGGGTATTGGTGTTCTGGCCAGGTGTCAGGCCTGAGCCTCTGAGGTGGGAGAACTGAGTTCAGGACATTGGTCTACCAGAGACCTCCCGGCCCCTCATAATATCAATTGGCAAGAGGTCTCCCAGAGATGTCCATCTCAACACTAACACCCAGCTCCACTCAATGAATAGCAAGCTCCAGTGCTGGACATCCCATGACAAAAAACTAGCAGACAGGAAAACAACCCACCCATTAGCAGAGACGCTGCCTAAAATCATAGTAAGTTCACAGACACCCCAAAACACACCACCAGATGCGGTCCTGCCTACCAGAAAGAAAAGATCCAGTCTCATCCACCAGAACACAGGCACAAGTCCCCTCCACCAGGAAGCCTACACAACCCACTGAACCAACCTTACCCACTGGGGGAAGATACCAAAAACAACATGAGCTACAAACCTGTAACCAGTGAAAAGGAGATCCCAAACACAGTAAATTAAGCAAAATGAGAGGACAGAGAAAAATACAGCAGATGAAAGAGCAAGGTAAAAACCCACCAGACCAAGAAAATGAAGAGGAAAGAGGCAGTCTACCTGAAAAAGAATTCAGAGTAACGATAGTAAAGAAGATCCAAAATCTTGGAAATAGAATGGAGAAAATACAAGAAACGTTTAACAAGGATGTAGAAGAACTAAAGAGCAAACAAACAATGATGAACAGCACAGTAAATGAAAGTAAAAATTCTCTAGAAGGAATCAATAGCAGAATAGCTGAGGCAGAAGAATGGATAAGTGGCCTGGAAGATAAAATAGTGGAAATAACTACAGCAGAGCAGAAGAAAGAAAAAAGAATGAAAGAATTTAAGACAGTCTCAGAGACCTCTGGGACAACATTAAACACACCAACATACGAATTATAGGGGTCCCAGGAGAAGAAGAGAAAAAGAAAGGGACTGAGAAAATATTTGAAGACATTAGCATTGAAAAGTTCCCTAATACGGGAAAGTAAATAGTCGATCAAGCCCAGGAAGCACATAGAGTCCCATATAGGATAAATCCAAGGAGAAACACACCAAGACACATATTAATCAAACTATCAAAAATTAAATACAAAGAAAGAATATTAAAAGCAGCAAGGGAAAAGCAACATATAATATACAAAGAAATCATGATAGTTTAACAGCTTATCTTTCAGCAGAAACTCTGCAAGCCAGAAGGGTGTGGCAGGACATATTTAAAGTGATGAATGGCGAAAAACCTACAACAAAGATTACTCTACCCAGCAAAGATCTCATTCAGATTTGACAGAGAAATTAAAACCTTACAGACAAGAAAAAGCTAAGAGAATTAAACACCACTAAACCAGCTTTACAACAAATGCTACAGGAGCACAACACAAGACAAGGTAAAGACCTACAATAACAAACCCCAAACAATTATAAAAATGGTAATAGGAACATACATATCGATAACTACCTTAAATGTAAATGGATTAAATGCTTCAACAAAAAGACACAGACTGGCTGAATGGATACAAAAAAAGACCCATATGTATACCATCTACAAGAGACCCACTTCAGACCTAGGGATACATACAGACTGAAAGTGAGGGGATGGAAAAAGATATTCCATGCAAATGCAAATCAAAAGAAAGCTGGAGTAGCAATTCTCATAACAGACAAAATAGATTTAAAAATAAAGACTATTACAAGAGACAAAGAAGGACACTACATAATAATCAAGGGATCAATCCAAGAAGATATAACAATTGTAAATATTTATGCACCCAACATAGAAGCACATCAATACATAAGGAAATACTAACAGCCATAAAAGGGGAAATCGACAGTAACACAGTGGTAGTAGGGGATTTTAACACCCCACTTTCACCAATGGACAGATCATGCAAAATGAAAATAAATAAGGAAACATAAGCTTTAAATGACATATTAAACAAGATGGACTTAACTGAAATTTATAGGGCATTCCATCCAAAAACCACACAATACACTTTCTTCTCAAGTACTCATGGAACAATCTCCAGGATAGATCATATCTCGAGTCACAAATCAAGCCATGGTAAATTAAAGAAAATTGAAATTGTATCAAGTATCTTTTCTCACCGCAACAGTATAATACTAGATATCAATTACTGGGAAAAAACTGTACAAAAAACAAACACATGGAGGGTAAACAATACACTACTAGATAACCAAGAGATCACTGAAGAAATCAAAGAGGAAATCAAAAAATACCTAGAAACAAATGACAATGAAAACACAATGACCCAAAACCTGTGGGATGGAGCAAAAGCAGTTCTAACAGGGAAGTTTACAGCAATACAATCCTACCTGAAGAAACAAGAAACATCTCAAATAAACAACCTAAACTTACACCTAAAGCAATTAGAGAAAGAAGAACAAAAAAAACCCCAAAGTTACAGAAGGAAAGAAATCATAAAGATCAAATCAGAAAAAAATGAAAAAGAAATGAAGGAAACAATAACAAAGATCAATAAAACTAAAAGCTGGTTCTTTGAGAAGATAAACAAAATTGATAAACCATTAGCCAGACTAATCAAGAAAAAAAGGGAGAAGACTCAAATCAATAGAATTAGAAATGTAAAAGAAGAAGTAACAACTGACACAGCAGAAATACAAAGGATCATGAGAGATTACTACAAGCAACTATATCCCAATAAATTGGACAACCTGGAAGAACTGGACAAATTCTTATAAAAGCACAACCTTCTGAGACTGAACCAGGAAGAAAGAGAAAATATAACCAGACCAATAACAAGCACTGAAATTGAAACTGTGATTAAAATTTTTCCAACAAACAAAGCCCAGGACCAGATGGCTTCACAGGCGAATTCTATCAAACATTTAGAGAAGAGCTAACACATATTCTTCTCAAATTCTTCCAAAATATAGCAGAGGGAGGAACACTCGCAAACTCATTCTGAGGCCACCATCACCCTGATACCAAAAACAGAGAAAGATGTCACAAAGAAAGAAAACTACAGGCCAATATCACTTATAAACATAGATGCAAAAATCCTCCATAGAATACTAGCAAACAGAATCCAACAGCACGTTAAATGGTTCATACACCATGATCAAGTGGGGTTTATCCCAGGAATGCAAGGATTCTTCAGTATATGTAAATCAATGAATGTGATACAACATATTAACAAATTGAAGGAGAAAAACCATATGATCATCTCAATAGATGCAGAAAAAGCTTTTGACAAAATTCAACACCTATTTATGATAAAAACCCTCCAGAAAGTAGGCATAGAGGGAACTTACCTCAACATAATAAAGGTCATATATGACAATCCCAGAGCCAACATCATCCTCAATGGTGAAAAACTGAAACTGTGTCCACTAAGATCAGGAACAAAACAAGTTGCCCACTCTCACCACTATTATTCAACATAGTTTTGGAAGTTTTAGCCACAGCAATCAGAGAAGAAAAAGAAATAAAAGGAATCCAAATTGGAAAAGAAGAAGTAAAATTGTCACTGTTTGCAGATGACATGATACTATACATAGAGAATCCTAAAGATGCTACCAGAAAACTAGTAGAGCTAATCAATGAACGTGGTAAAGTAGCTGGATAAAAAATTAATGCACAGAAATCTCTTGCATTCCTATACATGAATGAAGAAAAATCTGAAAGAGAAATTTAGGAAACACTCCAATTTAGCACTGCAGCATAAAGAATAAAATACCTAGGAATAAACATACCTAAGGAGACAAAAGACCTGTATGCAGAAAACTATAAGACACTGATGAAAGAAATGAAAGATGATACAAACAGATGGAGAGATATACCATGTTCTTGGACTGGAAGAATCAACACTGTGAAAATGATTGTACTACCCGCAACAATCTACAGATTCAATGCAATCCCTACCAAGCTACCAATGGCATTTTTCACTGAACTTGAACAAAAAAATTTCACAATTTGTATGGAAACACAAAAGACCTGGGATAGCCAAAGCATTCTTGAGAAAGAAAAATGGAGCTGGAGGAATCAGGCTCCCTGGTTTCAGTCTATACTAAAAAATTACAGTAATCAAGACAGCATGGTATTGGCACAAAAACAAAAATATAGATCAATGGAACAGGATAGAAAGCCCAGAGATAAACCCATGCACATATGGTCACCTTATCTTTGATAAAGGAGGCAAGAATATACAATGGAGGAAAGATAGCCTCTTCAATAAGTGGTGCTGGGAAAACTGGACAGCTACATGAAAAAGAACGAAATTAGAACACTCCCTCACACCATACACAGAAATGAACTCAAAATGGATAAAGATCTAAATGTAAGCCCAGACACTGTAAAACTCTTAGAGAAAAACATAGGCAGAATGCTCTATGACATAAGTCACAGCAAGATCCTTTTTGACCCACCTCCTAGAGAATTGGAAATGAAGACAAAAATAAACAAATGGGACCTAATGGAACTTAAAAGCTTTTGCACAGCAAAGGAAACCATAAACAAGACAAAAAGACAACCCTCAGAACTGGAGAAAATATTTGCAAATGAAGCAACTGACAAAGGATTAATCTCCAAAATATACAAGAATCTCATGCAGCTCAATATCAAAAAAAACAAACCCAATCCAAAAATGGGGAGAAAACCTAAGGAGACATTTCTCCAATGAATATATACAGATTGCCTGCCAACAAACACATGAAAGGATGCTCAACATCACTAATCATTAGAAAAATGCAAATCAAAACTACAAGGTATCACCTCACACCAGTCAGAATGGCCATCATCATAAATTCTACAAACAATAAATGATGGAGAGGGTGTGCAGAAAATGGAACCCTGCTGCACTGTTGGTGGGAAGATAAAGTGTTACAGCCACTATGGAGAACACTATGGAGGTTCCTTGAAAAACTAAAAATAGAATTGCCATACAACCCAGAATTCCACTACTGGGCATATACTATGAGAAAACCACAATTCAAAAAGAGTCATGTACCACAATGTTCATCACAGCTCTATTTACAAGCCAGGACATGGAAGCAACCTAAGTGTCCACCGACAGATGAATGGATAAAGATGTGGCACATATATACAATGGAATATTACTCAGCCATAAAAAGAAACAAAATTGAGTTATCTCTAGTGAGGTGGATGGATGTAGAGCCTGTCACAGTGAGTGGAGTAAGTCAGAAAGAGAAAAACAAATACTGTATGCTAACACATATATATGGAATCTAAAGTGAAAAAAAAAGGTTCTGGAGAACCTGGGGCAGCACAGGAATAAAGACGCAGACTAGAGAATGGACTTGAGGGTACGGGGAGGGGGAAGGGTAAGCTGGGACAAAGCGAGAGAGTGGCATGAACATATATACACTACCAAACGTAAAATAGATAGCTAGTGGGAAACAGCTGCAGAGCACAGGGAGATCAGCTCGGTGCTTTATGACCACCTAGAGGGGTGGGATAGGGAGGGTGGGAGGGAGACGCAAGAGGGAGGAGATATGGGGACATATGTATATGTATAAGTGATTCACTTTGTTATAAAGCAGAAACTAACGCACCATTGTAAAGCAATTATACTCCAATAAAGACATTAAAAAAAAAAAGTAAAACTACTGTGCAACATCACATTGCAACAACAACATCTGGTATGACACCAGATATTGTTTAATCTAATTCTAAAAGTATTGTTATTTTCCTTCCTGAATAGGTGTTACTGAATTCATGAGATTCTACAATTTTAGAACAGTGACAAAGACCTAATTTTATCATCAACAGAAGAAAGTGAAAGGTTTGTATACAAAGGACTACTGTGTAGTCAATATTTACCAAAAAAGAACGTGTTTTTCAATTTAACTTTCTGGTTAAATGAGAGAAAGCCAGAGAATCTTCAACTCATGTTATTATAACTTCTCTATAATACATCTTACAAATAAATATTTAGTCTAGCATACTATATTTAGTTTTCCATTAGCGACTGAGGCTTTTGTGATACACGAACTTCAGCAATGTTTTGCAATGAACGGTGAATACAGTGGCCGTTGATCAAGATAAAGGGTACTGTGAAAGGGTTGTGATAGTGTTTGCAAAGGTGATGCAATAGTTCCTGCCATCCTAAATGCTCATTTACATGGTTCTTTTGGCAATCCTCCCATGGAAAGGCAGAGTCTGTTTCAGTACTGCTTGACTCTGGACTAGCCTGGTGACTTATTTTGATCAATGGAGTACAACAAAATTGAAATGTCTGACTACTGAGGTTGAGCTTTATAACGTCTTTTGCTTTTGCTCTCTTGGCACTCTGCCCAAAGACTGCCACAAAAGGAATCTGGTCTATCCTACTAGAGGCTGAGAGGCAACGTGGAGAGGAGTGAGGCACTGCATCTGACAGCTTCCACCAGCTGCCAGACATGGAGCAAGGCGCCACCACAAACTTTCCACCCCAGCTATTAGCAGCAGTATGTGTTCTGCAATGGAAAGATTTAGGTTAAATCCATATCTGCTCAATTGTGTCCTTATTTAACCTCTTTTTGGTCTCAGCTTTCTGCTGTGTAAAATGAGGATAACAGTATCATCTGACTTGTAGGGTAAGCGAGAATATTAAATGAGTAAATGCAATTAAACATCTTAAAATATTACCTGGAATAGCACACACATGAATAAAATGTAAGTTATTATACAATATTAGTATTGCTGTTATTGTTGCTGTTGCTGCAATTTTTATTTGTCTTTTACAGAAAAGGAAACAAGATTCAGAGTGATTAAATGTTTTCCCCAAAGCCACAGAGCTGTGGAACCAGGATCCAGACTTTTTGGTCCAGAGTCTAGCTAGCTATTAACCACCACACCTTTTGCATCCACACTGTGACTCTGATTTATTCAGAGATACTATGTGCCAGCCATTGTGGTCAATGAGTTCACATATATAATACCATCAATATTGTAATTAGCCTGGTGTAACTAAATTAAGCATTTTAATGACTTTGTACAACATGCCAGGCCCTCCCTACCTGTCCAGCATCATCTTCCATGACTCTTTGCCTGAAATCCCTGGATTTCAGCCCATCTTTTCCATGTACCTCTGTGCATGCCATTCTCTCTGGTTACGATGCCCTTGGCCTCCCTTTTCTTTAGAAACTTTCACAGTTACTTTTACTACAGGACTCTGCCCCAACATCTCCTCTGTGACGATCTTACTTCCTTACTCTTAGAAGGTTCTTAGGTACTCTCTCTGCTCCCATAGTCACTGTCAACATATTATTGCTAAAATGATATGTAAGTGTTTTGAAAGTTTTGTTTACTTATATCTCTTCCATTGACTGTGAGCTATAGAAAGCAGGACTCTTGTCTTTTTTATTTTATATCCCTGGACTTCAATAAATAACATCTGGTGGAGTGCATTCTTATGGTGCAACACATACTATTTGCATTCCTGGACCTTTTTCTTGTGTTTATGTTCTTATGCATGTTGTCATGTTTTATATTTAAAAATTACTATTTGAGATTATAGAGGAGAATCATGGTTTAGTGTAAAAGGCTGGATTTAGAGAGAGTCAGACCTGGGTTCAGATCTCAACTCCATCACTAGTTTAGCAATGCAAATTTGAACAAGTGATGTAAATTCTATGCTTCAGTGTACTCCCAAACAACCAGAAAAATAATAGCTATGTTGCAGAATTCACATATGTATGTGTATATAAAGAAGTGTGAAGATGAATTTCATCGTGATATGCAAACTGCATTGAGCATGTAGTGGCTCAATCGTCTGTAAAAATTATTATCATCATTAAGGAAGATTTTATGAATGAAGGGCTGCTTTGCTTTAATATTTTCACATAGGTGAAAGAGGTAGAGATTTGTTCTGTTGTCCTGTGAACATTAGTTAAGTTTTAAAAACAGTACGTTCATTAGAGAGCCCAAGCATTTATAAGAATAATGAGATGTTAGTGGACTCAGAAGATAGGAGAATAGAGCATCCAGATATAGTCATTCAATTTTTAAAGAGACAAAACTTATTTTTTTATAACCAGGACTTAATTTTTAGTATACATATTAGCACAAGCACACCAAAACAGAAAACTTCTGACAGTACAGTTACAAACAATGCAAATCTACTAACAAAGACCCAAACCAACAAACACCACCACCAAAATATTTTTAGATCTTGTTTCCCCAATATTTTATTATATCATTATTATTGCTTTTTGTTCTTGGATGGGTCTGGTCTTTCAAAAACATGGCATACAATCAACTTAAAAGTTAAAATACTATAAATAGAATTTAAAGTTTATGTATCTGTATGTATATATGCATATACATGCAGGTATATACGTATATATGGAGATGTATATGTTGTATATGTATATTTTGAATGTATTATAAATTAAATTGCTAAATAATAATATTTATGTTTGAGAAAAAAATAAAGTTATTTGTATTAGCTTACTGATACAGGAATACTATTTCTATTACATCTCTTACCTTCATGATTACAACCTTTACTTTGCTGACACTTTATACATCATTAACTGCCCTTAAGAAAGCTTTTTACCACATTTCTATCAACTATTCAGCTACCTCAAATTTCAGTGCCTTTGTTCAATACAATTAAAGTCAATAGGGTTTCTATCTAAAGGTTCAAGCCTCTTTGTATGGAGAAAAATCAGTACATCTCTTCATGTATCTTGTGCTTCAAACTATATAAAAAGATCTATGCATCCTTCCAGACTTAAAAAAAAAGCTGTATGGCTGAAATTGCAGAATATTGTAAGACACTTTTTTCTTCAAATGGAAAAAACACTTTGAAAATAAATCCAATAGATAAAAGTTTAACACTAGCTTTTGTAGCTTATTTTAAGAAGGCAGTATAGAAAAGACAATATTGATTTTTGGAGTAGTAGTATATAGACTTAACTTGCCACACACACAAATACAGAAAATTGTAATGCTTTACCTTCGCTGGCATTGATTACTTCATTTTGATATTTTATTGATAATTAAATGATTTCCTACACAGTGAAATTTTTATTATAAATTTGAATTGAATTCATATCTAAAATATGGTTCTATTAACTATCTTAGTAGTTAATGTACTCTATTCTACATTGAGTTTGTCTCCATTACCCCAGTAATTTTTAGAAGGTGGAAAAGAAAATAGTACACTTGATTTGCTAAAAGCATTTTAACCAGCAACAGAAAATTTGCCTATATCATAAGAATCAAAAAATGTAGCCAGGCTGTTTCTGGCTTTGAGTTGATTATCTATTGAAAAAAACTGGAAATGATAGTGACATAATATGTAACTCTTTGCAAAGGGAGCATTATAAACATTTAAATTCAAAGCCTTCGCTAAGTACAATACTTCAGCTGATGTACTAATTATTTTAGTTTAACCATCTTCAGGAAAGTTGCCAGACTGTACCATTGGATCTTTTACTATAGAAAATAAAAAATATTTGTTTACTACCATGTTAGTTAAAAATGCTTGACTTAGTGCCTTTGTGTGAAGAGGGTACAGAATAGTAAAAACAGAGATATCCCAATGAGTTTAGAAATAAGGATGATTTGGTGATAAATGAGGGCTCTACTTAAATCCAAATTGGATGTTGTAATCACAGTTTTAGCAGATGTCACACCTAAATCCCCAAACTCTCTTTAAAACTATCTGTGTCATTCTTAAACAGAACAAAACAAGTATGTGAGGATATAATATAGAAGTAGAATCAAGAGTTCTCCAGGTTTGTTCACTTTGTGTGTGTGTGTGTGTGTGTGTGTGTGTGTGTGTGTGATAAAACTTCCACTTACCCAGAATTCTTCCCTCTCCCTCTATTTTGATTGTACTGTCTTGTGCTTAATTCATATTATCCTTGTGGTGCAAGTCAGTTTCCCAATACAACTTTATTTAGTATATTTCTAATACTGCAGAGGAGAAAATACCCAGTAGTGACTTGAGAGAATTATCCATTCTGCTCAAGTGTCTAATACATCCTGAAATAAACTTATGGCTTATAATAGAAACATTCAAAATCAGAGTCAATCTACACCATTAAAAAATATATAAAAGTAGATTAATCAAAAAAAAATTCTGTTTTCATCATTTACAGACTAACAGGCAGTCTGAAAATAAGTGGGATTAATCAGAGCTGAATCAACCACCTTTAGAAAATAGGAAGATAACCCTCCCCAGAAATAAAATCTCTCAAGAGCTGTCAAAATATTTTATTTTTACTACTAAGGAAACTTCGGGTTATACATTGCCAGACTTCACTTTCACATTAAAGTATAAATATTCATAGGAAGTAGTGATATGTTAAATTGTTATCACACTTCTCATGAAGTGTGAAATCTCAAAAGACAGCTTTAGGGTGTAATAGGCCTACATTCAGATCTTGATGATACAACTTATAGATATATGGATCTGAGTAGGTTATTCCTCCTAGGTGAGCCTCCATTTTCTCAACTGTGAAATGTACTTCTTAAAAATACCTGGCTTATCAAATTTCTTGGCTCAATTGAGATGGTACATGGGCATTTGATTTATGACTGTAAATAGGTAGATTGGTACTGTTTTTACTAGTTTTCCTAACAGAAAAGTATTGAATGATTTAGCATTAGCATTTTGATGAAAAACATAAAGAGTAGCTCTCAGGAAATACCCAGTGGAGATCCATAAGCACATATGCATGGAAACCTCTGATTAGCAGAATTGTGGGGAGAGTGAGAAGGACAGGGATGAAAAGTACTGAAAATATTTCTTTCATAATTCTCCCAACATCCTTATTAATATACAGTTCTGTCCTAAGATTTCCCTTATTTCCTGGTTAGGATTTCACTTGGACATTCTATGGATAGAGATTTAGATGAGTTTCATTTCTGTGCAACTATGGTGCCTTGGATACATCTTCAGTAAGATTATTCTTGAATTTGCTTCTCTTACAGATGCCCCTAAAGGAAGATTTCTGGTAGTTAGATGGCTGCGTGTGGTTCAAGAGACAGTGCCTGCATTATGTGGGAACCAAGTCCATGCTCTTGTTCTTATTATTGTTTTATACTCTAAACAACAAAATTAAATATTTTTAAATTATAGAAGATATATTCTGATATACATGACCAGGAAGAGGGTGACTGACGTATTCTGTTCTCTGGTCTGGGTAAGTCTGAGATTTCCCTCCCCTTACTCATGCACAAATTTATTCACTGTCTCCACACCTAAGCAACCATTTGAGGCTGGTTCACACTGAACGTGACCTGGACCAAGTTGTATCTCCTGGTTCCGTACCATACTGAAGTTATTGCACATTCCTTAAGCAAATCCAAATGATGCATTAGTCATTCATTTATTCATGCAGTCAGTAGATATTTGAGTGTTCACAACGTGCCAGACACTGTTCTAGGAAAAGGAGACAGAGCAATGTGTTACAAAAAGAGAAAGGCGTGGCTCTCATGGAGCTTACATTCGAATTTTCCTTTGTCTTTTCATGAAGATGTACAAAACATCCAAACAAGGTGCTACACCTTCTACAGCCTCTGTAGAAGGTGTAGCAATGTTTTATACTATGTATCTTTCTGTGAAGATCTGATGGGAACTTGATCTAGGGGAAACCAAACCACAGTCTGGCTAATGATCTGTTCTTTGATGTACTGAGTCAGTTAGATTTTAATTTTTAAGAGTATGAATTTAAAGTACAAATAGACAATGCAGAGAACACAAGAAGAAAGACTGAAAGGAAATGAGGTAAAGAGAGGTTATGCAAGAGAGCAGAGGTCATGTTAGGAGAAAGTAGAGAAGACAGGAAAGAACAAACCATGATACTGAGAAGAGTAGAAGTTGAGGAAACCAGCTGATGGAGACATGCTCCTGAGACACCTAGAAACTGCCTGGGATTCTGCAGCTAGGCTTCATTTGACTCAATCTTAAATCATTTCATCTACTTCTTGGCCTTCATGTTATCTCTGCTTTTCCTAAGGAGTGTTCCTGGGAAGCCATGTGTATGTACTCTTGCAATAAACTCTGATTACTGGTGCCAACTTGGGGTGAATTTCTTCATCTTGCAACAAATAAGCAGCCTAAATTAACCATAGGGCATATCTGCTAAAGAGGCATATGACTCCTTCCTTCCATTTCCATTATGTACCCCCTCACATTTTATTCATTTATTAAGATGCACATTTTTGCTGGATCATAGGGAGAACAAAGTCTTGGAAAGAGACTTGTTAGTAAATGAACAATGCATCCTTGATAATACAGAAGCCAATTTTAATGATAATTTATTTCAATTGGTCTATTCAAGAGGCTAGCAAACCTGCTTTATGAATAAGTATCCTTTATGTGACACTAAGAACAAAATGCTTAAACATTCCTGATCTATGGAAGCTAGGGGAAATATTGAAAATGTCATGATAGTTCAACATTTAGGATTCTTTTCAACTTATCCCACAATAGCACAGTGTAGTAGAAATAGAGGTGGAGAAGACCAGAGGCTGGTTAGAGATTCCAGGTCTTCCCTGGTTAGCACCAAATAGACACAAAAAAATCCAAGACAGACATAAAGTCTTACGCAGATAAAGTCTACAGAAAGAAAAAAACTTGAAATCTCCTGAAACAGTAAAGACCATGACACAAAAATAAGAATAAGAATAATAAGAATGAGAATTCATAGAATAAGAATAGCGTGGGACATACACACACACGCACACGCACACGCACATGTACATACACATACACACTCAAGAGTTTCGAAAACTTGAGTGTTGCAGACCAGACCAGAATACTGACAGATCATGTTCCTGGCCACAATCTGGATAAAGAAAAAATTAGAAATAAAAATCTGGCTTCCACACTATGTTGCTTGCTGTTGGAAACTGAATATATTTTGTTCTCATGCCATATTGTAGCTTCAGCCATTCTCAAAGAAATATTTTTAATCTTCACAGAGATTTGAAAATCATACAGGAATCTGGGCAGAGTGGCCCCTCTTTGCCTACATTTATTTAGTACCCAGAATTATCTGAGGAGGTAAGTAGCTGCCACGTTTGATATAATTTCAGTCTAGATACACTATGTGTTATATAAGCACATATTTGAACTTCCACTCTGAATGTTTAAAAAGAACCGTAAGGGGGGTTTCCCTGGTGGCGCAGTGGTTGAGAGTCCGCCTGCCGATGCAGGGGACACGGGTTCGTGCCCCGGTCTGGGAAGATCCCACATGCCACGGAGCGGCTGGGCCCGTGAGCCATGGCGGCTGAGCCTGCACGTCCGGAGCCTGTGCTCCGCAACGGGAGAGGCCACAACAGTGGGAGGCCCGCGTACCGCAAAAAAAACCCAAAAAACGTAAGGGTAAAAATAGCACTGTATCAACACCTGATAAAAACATTAAAGTAGGAGAGAAGATGCAATGCCTTCTTAGATGCAGTGACTTAACATAAACAATATACACAGTAGAATAAGCCCAGGTCCTTTAGAAACCAACATGACTGTTATTTCTTTCCTTCTTTCTTCATCAATTTCTATCAGGCCTATCTCCAAAAATGTGGTTACAGTGAAGTTTGTTAGAACCAATTTCATTATCTTTCTCTTTGCCTTCAACTAAATGACAAGAAAACCATTACTAATAATTCTGAGCAACATAATAGTGCCAAATTATTTAGTATCTGTCAATTGCCATGAGCAGTTTTATGTAATCTGCAAATAAAAAGTCTATTTTAATTATTCCACCAAGTACTTCTCTTTTTATGTAATAGAATAATATCATGTTCTATTTCTTTCTCAGATTCAATAGAACTTTGTGTATTGGAGTCTGACTCTTTCAAACTCTGTTCTTATTCTCAAAGATTAAAGTTATTTTCCTTTCTGATTATAAATTTAGGCCCTTTACATTCCATCTAAACCTCCCATCAGTTTGAGGAAAACAGCTCCCCTTTGCAAAGGGATTTAGTAAATGCAGAAAAATAGGGCAACTTGTATATATGAATAGCTATTGTATGCACATACTAATGACATTTTTTTCAAGTTCTTGGATACTAACTTTTTCAGTTTATGTTCTGCACAAGATGGCTTTCAACACCCTCCTTAAGAGTGCAATTTTTAGAGTTCTTCTGTTTTTCTTTAGGGGAGCCAACTCTGTATTATTCCTAATGTCTATTTAACCAGTAAATGAAAAGACAGTAGAACATTGTATTTAGGGGAGGCAACCCTATTGCCAGATTGTCTAGGTTAGAATATCAGCTCTACCACTTGTAGGCTGAGACAACTTGGGCAAGTTACATGACATTTTATTGGGTTTCAATTTCCTCATTTTAAAAATAATTATGAGTCAAGAGGGAAGAGATATGGGAACATATGTATATGTATAACTGATTCACTTTGTTATAAAGCAGAAACTAACACACCATTGTAAAGCAATTATACCCCAATAAAGATGTTAAAAAAATAAAAATAAAATAAAAATAATTATGAGTATTCACTTCATGTATATCTGTGATGATGAATTAAAAATACATTAAGTGCTTAGCATAGTGCCTGTTATCTGGGAGATGCTGAAGAGGTGCTCAGCAAGATTGTTATTACTGCTATTATTGCTGATGTTATTATTATTAAGCAGTACATACTCTGATACATTGTTGATGGAAATGCAAAATGTTAAAGCCAGTATGTTTAAGTAATGTGACCATTTCTTATGACTTTAAACATACTCTTATCCTAAACCTGGCAATTCTAGAAAAGAAAGCATATGCCCATACAAAGACTGTATGTGAATATTTATATCAGCTTTATTCAGAACCACCTCAATCATGAAACAAACCAACTGTCCATCAAGTGGTGACTAGATAATGAAGTTGTGGGATATCGACACAATGGAATATAAATCAAAAATTAAAAAGAGAATGACTACTGATGCAAGTAACATCATGGATGGATCTCAAAAGCATTATGCTAAATGAAAGAATCCAGAAAGAAAGAAAGAGCTACTTATTATAAAATTTGATTTTGATGATATTCTAGAAAAGGCCAAACTATAGGGACAGAAATCTGATCTCAGTTTGCCAGGGGGGACTGATTACAAAAGGACATAAAGAAACTTTTTGGGGTAATGGAAATAGTCTGTCTTTATTACGGTGATTGTCACATTACTATATTTTTCAAAATGTAAAGAAATATACAAATATAAAGAGTAACCTTTAGTGTATAACAATTATACCTCAATAACATGACATAAAAAATGAAAACAGGAATACATACATGTCAAGTTACCACATAGGAATATGTGGAAATATTAATGTTTTCTTCTGAGGACTATACATACACTCCCGTAAACTAAAGGCTAGGCTATGATTGGAGATTCTGGTTCATCTTAAAATGTTATGTCACAAACAAGCTATGTCCACAGAGTTTATGGTTATGCCTCTATGATGTCACTTCCTGAGCCAAGATATAAAGCTAGCTCTGCTCAAAGTCTAAAGCCCATCTCAGCCCTCAGGTTCTGGGTCAGAGAACTTGACTCAAAAGGGAGAACCGTGAAAGCTACAAAGTCTATTTCAATTTATAGCTATTGACAGAGGTCAGTTCAGCAGCCTGAAGGGGTAAAGGAAGCAGGGTTAACTGGTATTGAGCCAAGCAAGGAAGCTCCTGGCAGCAAGTGAGAAAACAACCAACTGGCACTGAATTCATAAACTGTGCAGGTTTGGAGCCAGAAAATTTTGTTGGCAACATCCCAGTAAATATTGTTGTAGTGGCAATTAAAAAATAAACAATTTGGGGGTCAAATACTTCTCTGAACTGACCACTGCATATAGCACCAATTCTCCTTATTGAATTATGTCTGTTAGCTTCAGCATTTTATTAATTGGAAGTTCTGTTTAGCAAGCAGTTAGCAAACTATATAGCATTCTTTGTTTTAATTTGCTCTTCAAATTTCATTTTTCTTCTTAAATACAAGATATATATGATTATTTTATTATTGTTATATGCCAGATGCTCCTGTAATTGCTTTTGTAAACTTTCTGAATTGCTATACTGTTCTTTCTTCGTTCCCACTTTACTCTTTTCTTTTTCTGTTACCTCCTTACTGGCGTTTGATGTTTACAATTAGCCAAAGTTTGCATTGTGATGTAATTTTAAAATTGATGATTATAATTTTTAGGGATTAAAAGTGTTCTATAATATTACAAAACAAAAATGAATAAAATTCAATTAACTCATTAAGAGACTATAGGCCATGAAGCTTAAAAAAACTGATTTCAAACTATCTTGATCATTCAATTATATTTAATAGTTTCACTTAAAAAAGACTTATTTTGATATCTTTCAGCATCACAATAAAATTAAGTAAAAATATGCAATGCCCATGTGAAACTACATTACCATGTGCTAAGAAAATTTGTGGAGTCAAACTGAAAATTCAGTTGAAAAATGATGATAAAATCGTTCATCAGCTATAAATACTAAATTAACTTATTGAATCTTAAAAATTATTGAGAGTATGAGATTTTGCTTTATTTGGCAATATTTGATATAGAAAGTGATTGAATTCAAAATCCTTTAGCATTATCACCAGAAATTTCAATTTTAAATTTAAATTTCAATTCTGCATTTGTCAAGAAGGAAATGGAAGAGTTCTTAGATTTAAAAAGTAATCACACTCTAAGTACCATTTAAGATCAAATTAACTGAATTCTTGTCATAAGTAAGAGTTTTTAGATCCATCCATGTTGAAACAAATGGCATTATTTCATTTTTTTTATGGCTGAGAAATACTCCATTGTATATATATGACCGAGAGATTATCAAACTAAGTGAAGTAAGCCAGACAGAGAAAGACAAATATCATATGATATCACTTATATGTGGAAGCTGAAAAAAAAGATACAAATGAGCTTATTTACAAACCAGAAGTAGATCCACAGACATAGAAAACAAACTTCTGGTTACCAAATGGGAAGGAGGGAGAGGGATAAATTAGGAGGATGGGATTAACATGTATACACTACTATATATAAAATAGATAACCAACAAGGACCTACTATACAGCAAAGGAAACTATAGTCAATATTTTGTAATAACCTATTAGGGAAAAGAATCTGAAAAAGAATATATATATAAAACTGAATCGCTGTGCTGTACACCTGAAACTAGCATGACATCAACTATAATTTTAAAAAAGTAAGAGTTTTTGCTAATTGGAAAAAAAGTGAAAACATTTTTTCCTGACACTTGCTACCATTTACTAATTTGTTTAATGTTTGCCTATAGTGACTACAATGGCTTTGAAAGGTCATTATCAAAATCTCTCTATCTAGAATTTCTCATAGCTATTTCAAGGATGTATAACTCATACTAAAATGTTATATTTATAAAAGTAAGCTCATTTTTCATTAAAAATGAAAATATTTTATTTGTACAGTTTATACAATTTAAATATTAACATTTCTCTAATGTTTTATGTTATATCTTAATAATATCAAGGTTACATAATGTTATGTTTTTTACCAAACTGCATATAGATACTCCAAATTCTCTACACTTTAGTCCTTACTGCTAGATAAATATTTTTATGTGTTCTGTGTGAATGTGTTTAGATGATTTGATCCAAAGGGTAGGGAATAAACTTGACAACACTGAATTGTTCGTAGGGATTTCACACCTAAATGGAGATTAAGCCATCTTTTTAAATTGATAGGTTTCTACTCTGAAAAATACTATTTCACATTCTTAGTGCACAGTCCTAATCTTGATGCACTTAAAAATATGTTGGGAAATAAAATAGTTGATGTGAGAAAACCATGATAACTACTTCGAACTACTTAATTCCATTGAAGAGAATTGTCGGGTGCTTACTAATGACTGTCACTAGCTCCAATCATAACCTGAGCAAGAGAAACAACAGCATACTTGTCTCAGTCTCTGTCTCCCCAAATATATGTCCCTCCCAACAAAGTTCTGGTTACTGTCACACTGCTTACTGAACCACAATTTTTTTAAATGAATGTTAAAACATTTATTTTTACTCAGGGTTCATTAATGGCATCCTGGTTGATTAAATATTACCAACACATGTATAATTTAATTAGGCTATATATTATTATACCAGCTTTGAAATATTAGAAAGAGCTATCTTTGATATTAAACTTAAAGTTGTTTCCAAAGAGTTAATATATTCCAAAAATAAAAGTTCTGTAAAGTAAAATTAATTATAGTAATAATTTTGTTGTTTTTAAAATTGTTTGGAATCATACATCTACTTTTTTCCTCTAAAAATCTGGAATGTCTCCTATTAATTTGAGGCAACCAGAGTGGCAGACACATTCTTCTTCTAGTTTATTCTTCTCTTTTACTTAGGTACAAAGAACAATTTTTATAGCACTTGAGGTGAAATCCATGTAGGAATGACAATATATATACAGAATTATAGTAACCAGCAATACTACTGAGTTTCTAGGAGGAGAAATCAAAATTTCAGCTCTGTAAAATATTGATCCAATTGAATAAAGGAATTTGGTTGAGAGCATCTTATGACATTCTTTATAAAATTCTGGCTTTCTGACACTGTGGATATCCTCTTAAATGGAGCAGACTTCCTGTTCAACTTGTATCAGAGGGTCACCCTTCTTTTGAGAACTCCTAAGTAGGCCAAGAGTAGAGTGAATGTAAAATAACTGAACCCTCCTTGACATAACTTTTACTACTTTTCTGAGCTTATTTCTCTGAGGGGAAGGAGATTCCTCCTTAAGATACTTCTTTTAAAAAGCTGATTAATCCTAAAGTCTGAAGCCTAAAGAAAGGAAGAAACGATTGTGCAAATCAGAAGAACTCATGGTGAATTCAAACCACTGTAAAGATAAAACTTGATGTGAGAGTTAAAAGATCTATATTTCAAAAAACATATCGGACCCTTGTAAAGAAAGTATAGCACCTTCTCAGTTAAAAAAAAAAAAAAGATACTTCTAATCCTCTTCTACAGATGATGGTTTCATTTGAACCAAGTCTTAATAATATGTGCTAGTGAATAAGATGCCATTTTAAAAATATTCAGTGAAATGAAACAAATCACATATGGTTAGTTTGCATTTATAGAAACCTAAATTATCTTCCACAGCAATGATTGGATTTCTACAACAATGCACAAAACCTTTTATTTTTAGTCTACCAATCTGTACTACATTTGATTTGTACTTTTGATGAACATTAAAATTCTATATTAAAAATTATAATTCCCCTTTGCAAGGGACTTTTATTTTCTATCTACCTTCAACGGATAGTTGCAGCATCTTCAGTCTTCCATTTCAAAGTATTTATATTCAATGTTTATTCCCAAGGAAATAGAAGGCTTAGTCGACTCAAAGTTATTTATTTATTTTGCTTTGATCTGTAGGTTGTCATGTAAACTAAGCAGCACATTTCTTTCTCACTTACATATGGGCTTGCTGACTGACAGAGCTCTCGGATTTCTTTGTGGCTAAGGAAAGTTATTTTTGATACAGTGTGAGATATTTTAAAAGAGTGTTTGAAGTGTTAAAGCATATATCTGGGCCAACAAAAATGAAGATCATGTTCTTAATCTTGATCATTCCAAAAACTTCAGGCTGAGCTTCCTGGTATCAAAAGAATCATTGTGAAAAGTGAGGGTAGTTATAAAAAGATGTTTATAACATTTGGGGTGATAAAAATTAGCTTTCAAAATTAAAACTTTATCCCTTGCCTTTAACATGATTTTTAGAGTGTTTAGTTTTTCTCTCAAATTATGCATATTGGTTTCACCTCTTTGGTCTTGTACCCTGATTTCCTGATCAGGTAAATCTCTGAGTTCTCTTATTCTGGATCCTGATGTACCTTAGTTTAAAGATTTTAATTTTATGCATTTAAAGCATGCATTATAATGATTAATCTACATGTCATCATTAATCTCTAAATCGTAATATTGGCGCACAGACTGCCCCTCTCATGTTAGTCACTGCTAATAAAAGTCAAAGTGAGATCAGATTGATCAGATTGAGAATCAAAGGAAAGCAGATCTACCTTATAAATTATACGAATAAAAGCCCATCAGCTTTATTCAATTTTACCAGGAGAACAAGACCAAATGAAAGAGACTGAGGTAAGTGACAAGCCAGGGGCCAATGAACAGTTAATACTGCCCAAGTTAATATGAATATCAAGCTTGTCTGCAAAGGTAGCAGATTCTGGTCCTTCC